>NC_134498.1:2468972-2768972 GCF_040206685.1 Ascaphus truei
AGAGAGAGAGAGGTATGAGAGAGAGAGAGAGAGAGAGATAGGTCTGAGAGAGAGAGAGAGAGAGAGAGAGAGAGAGAGAGAGAGAGAGAGAGAGAGAGAGAGAGAGAGAGAGGTCTGAGGAGAGAGCGAGTGGTCTGAGAGAGAGAGGTCTGAGAGAGAGAGAGAGGTCTGAGAGAGAGAGAGAGAGAGAGAGAGAGAGAGAGAGGTCTGAGAGAGAGGTCTGAGAGAGAGGTCTGAGAGAGAGAGAGAGGTCTGAGAGAGAGAGAGAGAGGTCTGAGAGAGAGAGAGAGAGGTCTGAGAGAGAGAGGTCTGAGAGAGAGAGGTCTGAGAGAGAGAGAGAGGTCTGAGAGAGAGAGAGAGATCTGAGAGAGAGAGAGAGGTCAGAGTTAGAGAGAGAGGTCAGAGAGAGAGAGAGGTCTGAGAGAGAGGTCTGAGAGAGAGAGAGAGGTCTGAGAGAGAGAGGTCTGAGAGAGAGAGAGGTCTGAGAGCGAGAGAGAGAGGTCTTAGAGAGAGAGAGGGAGAGGTCTGAGAGAGAGAGAGGGGTGAGCGAGAGAGGTCTGAAAGAGAGAGAGAGAGGTCTGAGAGAGAGATAGGTCTGAGAGAGAGGTCTGAGAGAGAGAGGTCTCAGAGAGAGAGAGAGGTCTGAGAGAGAGAGAGAGAGAGAGGTCTGAGAGATTGAGAGAGAGAGAGAGAGGTCTGAGAGAGAGAGAGAGAGAGAGAGAGAGAGAGAGAGAGAGAGAGGTCAGAGAGAGAGAGGTCTGAGAGAGAGAGAGGTCTGAGAGAGAGAGAGTGGTCTGGGAGAGAGAGAGGGGGGTTTGAGAGAGAGAGAGAGGTCTGAGAGAGAGAGAGAGAGAGGTCTGAGAGAGAGAGGTCTGAGAGAGAGTTCAGAGAGAGGTCTGAGAGAGAGAGGGGTCTGAGAGAGAGAGGTCTGAGAGAGAGGTCTGAGAGAGAGAGGTCTGAGAGAGAGAGGTCTGAGAGAGAGAGGTCTGAGAGAGAGAGGTCTGAGATAGAGAGGTCTAAGGGAGAGAGGTCTGAGTGAGAGAGAGATAGAGAGTGAGGTCTGAGGGAGAGATAGAGTGAGGTCTGAGGAAGAGAGAGAGTGATGTCTGAGGGGGAGAGAGAGAGAGAGAGTGCGGTCTGAGGGAGAGAGTGAGGTCTGAGGGAGAGAGTGAGGTCTGAGAGAGAGAGTGAAGTCTGAGAGAGAGAGAGTGAGGTCTAAGAGAGAGAGTGAGGTCTGAGAGAGAGAGTGAGGTCTGAGAGAGAGAGTGAGGTCTGAGAGAGAGAGTGAGAGTGTGTGAGAGAGAGTGAGAGTGTGTGAGAGAGAGTGAGAGAGACACCAACTGCGCACTGCAACTGTTAGGTATGTATATACACCATTGTTTTTACTTTGGGCGCCGCGGAAAAATCCTGATCGCCTTGGGGAGCCTTGAAAAAATCCTGATTGCCTTGGGGAGCCTTGAACCGAAAACGTTTGGGAACCACTGGTTTACACACACTACTAGCCCTTATAGCTTTATACCGTAGCTGGGCATCTACCTGGGCAACCCACCTTATACTAGAGACCCTGTGTAGGTTGCAGGGATACATTACCCCTCATTCTCATTTACCTGTCCCTTCTTTGCTGAAGCAGGAACCCTGGTGGTGAGCCACAATAATGTTCGCAGGATTAGAGTTTGACCGGAGCAATGTGTTTTATTATACCCGAGAATCTCACTTGATTCCCGGATAGGTTTTTGGGGTATCCTATGACTCTGGACACCCGATACATAGCCACATTCTGTAAAGACTTTCTCCAACAAACCAACCCTCAAACTTACTGACTAGATATCTCCTGGTCCTAGCACCTTGGGGAAGGAACAAATATAAAAAATCTTTATTGTCGCATAAGTTGCACACAGTCACACCAATGCATAGAACTGATACTCTAGGACCTCAAAACATGGATCGGGGTAACCAAGTGGGCTTTACCTTTATTAGTGCGTCTGGTTAACCACTTCACCGTCAAAGTTATGAGGCTTTTCAAATTCCTAATTGTCACAGAGTATGGTTCTACTGTATATACCTCAAATTCTGAGTATATGATTCTGATCTATATCAAATTCTGACATACACTACCGACACACTTTATTGAAGTGTGGTCGGTACCGCAAGCCGGGAAATCTCCCGGCTTGCTAGTGGCCGCCCCTCTGCGTGCCGCGCGTCATAGACGCGCGGTCACGCGTCATCGGGAGCGTGCGCCCCCTGCACGCGTGTCCAGGGGCTCCCCGAGGGAGCCCTGGTGTCCCGCGATCGCGGGACAGCGGCAGGGGGTTCCGGGGGACCCGGCGGACCCGGTAGCGGTAGGGAGAGCGCCCCGATCGGAGGGCGCTCTTCCGCTGCTTCGGCGCGCGCCCGTCACACTCGGGCGCGCGCCAGGCTACTGCTGCGGCACAGAACGGGCAAATGCTCGAATAAACTGTGCCGCAGCAGTATATGAATTCTGTTTATTTTGATAGTATGCTTTTTACGCTTTATCCATGTATCTGACCCATGTTATTGTTCAATACCGTGAGGGAATTGAATTCCTTTTTCATCTCTTTTTCCCTGTCCTCCCTTCTCTCCCCCTCCCCGCCTCCACCCCCCCAATTCCATCCTTCCTTTCCTTCCCATCCCCCCCTCTTAATGATGTGTTAAATATTAATCATTTTATTATAAGGATTTATTATGATTAAAGTGTTTATAGCATCTTTATCATGTTATTGAGAAATGGTACAATGTATCCTCAGAAGTATGTTTCACCCATAGGAGGTGTACAAGTGGATGAGATTTTACTTTAAAAGTTTTTCTGCATTTATTTTTAATATTTAATTTATAGTATACAATGTTGATTATTGTACTACCCTTTACTCCTCATGTTAGAGTTTACATCCGAGTTACAATGAGGAGGGTGAGTTTTTGTCTTTTTCTGAGCTGTCAGCAGGTCTGTTTATGCTGCACATTGTTATTGTTATTTCCGTTACCATGGTGGTGGCACGACTGTGTGTCGGGATCTCGCCCTATTCTTGCTAATGGAGAGCTGGTGCGCACGCATGAGCGCGTGTGCATGCACATGTGTGGCGTAGTGATGTCATCTTTGCTAGGCGCCAAACTAGCAAAATCCTCAAAGATGGCACACAGCTGTGCTCCTGCTTCCTGTTATTTCGTGTGTGATGGCGCCCTGTGACATGTGTTTGCGCATGTGCGTGTGACGTCATGATGTCATTGTACGTTTTTGGCGCAAATTTTTAAATTTTGAAAGAAATTTGTTAATGTTTAAAAGGGTTCTCTGAGGGCAGCTCTATACTCCTCGATAAAGCACTGTGAGTGTGCGAAACCATAGGAGGGTTCTTACACCTCCTTTGGATGATGTTTCATTAATAATTTTTTTTTTACTTTAATCTCAACCCGCGTCCCTTGTCTGTGCGCTGCTGTTTTTCATATTTCTTCATACAGATATAGTAGGTTTCATAGTTCTCTTTAGTACTTTTTGCTGAGATTTGTAGTAATATTCTGCAATAACACTGCCATTGAATCCTATAGAAATCCTATGATATTCTGCGAGTATCAAAGTTGATCAAAATGAAAGTGGATCCCCCTTCACTTCCATTTCCTTTACCTAAGGTGTGAGTCATGCCATATGATTGCTTTGGGATCAAATACATAATTCAGACGGGCTGGAAGTCCAGGAGCACCTGGTGCTGCCACACCTTCAGCACATTCAAGGTTAAATTGATGTTATGTGCCTGCCTTCAAAACTGTAATGCTGAATAAGTTAATATGAGATACAGTTATAGACTCCCATGAGATACAACAATAAAACTCTTTAGAGTTCTGCAAGACAAAGGAAGCAAATTATGCTTTTAGTGTATTAAACAATTATTATCTTAAGCACTCTCCCTAATGGTTATCACACCAGACATTTTAAAACTGTTTTTAATCAGTTTCACAACATACTTTTGGCACTTGATAAGGATCACATCCTGAAGGATAAAAAGAGATAAAGATGGAGGAGAACGGTAAATAAAGAGAATGGAGGAAAAACTGTAAAACAATGCATAACAACTGTAAAACTGCATAACAAAGAAACAGTTGTAAATAAGTCTCAAATAAATGAGAATATGTGACATATATCCACATCCAAAACATTTGTTTCTTCCTGAGTCGGTAACAAATAAAAAATGTAGTCAGTTCTGATTTTATTACTTCACTTAGCATTCATTATATTGCAGATCACTGAGAATGTAACTTTAATTACAATGTACAGTATGTGTTATAAATGGAAGGTGATGGTGGGTGTTCTGAGTACAATAGACTACACACTTTTATCAATTAGAAGTATATTTCTTGCTTTGCTCCTTTGCTCATTTTCTTGCTCTGCTTTACTCCCAGTTCCTTCAGCTGCACCTCTTCAGATAAAGATGTGAGTGCTTTGATCTGCCTGGCAGCATCCACTGGGGGTCTGGCTTGGAGGTTAATTACACAAAGACAGTCTCCAGTTGTGGCAGAAAACTCCCCTCTATGTCCGACCCTCTCACAGCTAACCCTCTCAAGGAGACATGCGATAAATAAAGTAGCAGTGAAACACCTTTTGATATGACAAACTCTCTGCTTGCTGAATCTATAATTATTGTTTTGTTTGTATAACTGACATTTGAAATATGAATGATGTCTTAGTCGTGGGCCTGTGAATATGCTCTGACTTTCAGCACAGCCATCATTTCTGCTCTGAATAAATTGAGACTTAGTGATGTAATCTGTTTGTCTGATCCCTTCAAACATCTGCAGGTGCTACATTCTTCTCTAACCTTATATTGTAAGCTTTTACTGAACAATTTTATGTAGACTGTAGGAACATTAGGAGAAAGTGTCTAAGAATAATCACAGTAAAGTATTTATTAAGTGATTACACACAGAGCAAAGAAATGTTTATTATTGTATTCTTCATAAAGCCTAATGTTATCTAATACAAATATTTATTATTTTAAACTACTTTTTAGTCATATCAAGTTTTTACATTTCATTTTATACATTTAAATATAACTACATTCAGTATGATATCATATCAGATTGTATGAAAAAAAATGGGAATAAGGGACAGGTTACATTGCATTTAGATTTTGATGACACAATAGCACACAAGCGCCTACTATAATTTCTGACTGGTATTGCAACAAACGCTAAAACTCCATCGTCTCTGTGTCACATTTGTGTCCCAAATGTTAGCATCCATTAAAAGTGCAGGGGGTTTAGTGGAGGGGGGGTGCACCCTTGCTTCCTGAGTTACAGGCCCCAATATTGGGGGGGTGGAATCTCCTGTGCGTTTACATTTCCCGGTCACATGACGCGGGGGAATTTAAATTAATTCTGAAATTAATGCTGTTCAGCTCTGGAGACACGCTGCTTCAATCATATGTCATTAAAATAAAAGCAGCGTAATTATCTTAGCGCTTAGCCACTAAGGTAATGAAGGAGGGTTTTGGGAGGTAGAGGGGGTGGGAAAAGGGGGTTGTTGCCACAGGGTGGGCGGTTTAGCCTACTGGGAAAGTTGTGGGAGGGGCTAACTGACAGTAAAGGAGTAAACAGGCTGTGATGAGGGAAGGGGGGCTGACCCGATAATAAAGGGGTTACCCCCCAGCTTGCCACCCGTACCCTCGTATGGGAGGTGAGGGGTTAACTGTAATAATTCTTATATGTGTTTTTATTCCCCTGCCTCAGTACAATATGTGTTCCCCCTTTTGGTTGAATGTATTTTGCTTGTTACATGTGTTTTTACCCTTACAGTATGTACACCAAGCACATACACTGGGATAAGGTCGAGAGGGAAAGGGTTAACTGTGGTTGTATGTTTATGGCCCTTTGTTCCCCTTCCGGCCTTTTTAACCCCCATTTGCAGCCTGCCCCATAGGTCGCCATTAGAGCTCCATAGAAGTCTATGGAGATTTCAAGGTTTTTGGCCCTATACCGATGAAGACCAGCGGGTGGCGCCCAAGAGGACGAGCGGAGCTCCCCATTGAAATTAATGGTGCAGTGCATTTCAATGGGAATACCTTGAGGCAGCTCAAAGATACGCCCTTTTCTCTGTTGCTAGACTGCTAAAACATTTACTCCGGCCCTCATTTTCTACCCGCCTCGATTACTGTAACCTGCTGCTGTCCGACCTTCCTACCTCTCACCTGTCTCCCCTACAATCTATCCTAAAATCTCTGCCATAATCACTCTACTATTTCTGAAATCTGTCTCAGCATCTCCCCTGCTGAAATCACTCTCCTGGCTTCCTAACAAATCATGCATCTCGCACTCAATTCTCCTCCTCACTTTTAAAGCTTTACACTCTTCTGGTCCTACTTACATCTCAGCCCTAATGTCTCGCTATGCACCATCCTGACTCTTGCGTTCTGCTCAAGGATGTCTTATATAGTTACGTAGTAGATGAGGTTTAAATAAGACTTCCGTCCATCAAGTTCAAACTATGCTAAATTTAGACAACAGATACTTTATCATATATCTATACTTACTTATTGATCCAGAGGAAGGCAAACAAAAAAAAACCAGAGTCATATCATCCAATGATATCTCATAAGGGTAAAAATAAATTCCTTCCTGAGTCCAAGAATTAGCAATCGGATTAATCCCTGGATCAACATCCTTCCCATGTATACTTATTTGGTATATCCCTGTATACCTTTCCTTTCTAAAAAGATGTCCAACCTTTTTTTTTAACAAATCTATTGTATCTGCAATCACAGTCTCCTTGGGTAATGAATTCCACATTTTAACTGCCCTTACTGTAAATAACCCTTACCTTTGTTGCTGGTGAAATCTCCTTTCCTCCAACCTTAAGGGATGCCCCCGAGTACTTTGTACTGCCCTTGGGATGAATAGTTCTTTTGAAAGCTCCTTGTATTGTCCCCGAATATATTTGTATATAGTAATCATATCCCCTCTTAGACACCTCTTTTCTAATGTAAATAAATCTAATTTAGCTTGCCCTCACCTCATAAGTTAGATTGTCCATCCCCTTTATTAATTTAGTGGCTCTTCTCTGCACTCTCTCTAGTTCCATAATGCATTTTCTTAGGATTAGTGCCAAAATTCTACTCCATATTCAAGGTGTGGTCTTACTAATGCTTTGAAAAGGGGCAAAATTATGTTTACTTCCCTTCCATCCATTGACCGTTTGATGCAAGATAAGATCATTTGCCTTTGCAGCTACTGCATGACTTTGGGCACTATTGCTAAACCTACTGTCTACAAGCACTCCTAAATCCTTCTCCATCAAGGATTCCCCAATTTATCCCATTTAATTTGTAATGCGCCTTTTAATACTTGCATCCCAAATGCATAACCTTACATTTATCTGTATTAAACCTCATCTGCCATTTACCTGCCCACATTTCTAGTCTCTCCAAGTCCTTCTGAAAAGAAATTACATCCTGCTCTGATTCTATTACCTTACACAATTTAGTATCATCAGCAAAGATGGAGACATTGCTCTCTATGCCAACCTGAAGGTCATTAATAAACATGTTAAAAAACAGGGGTCCCAGTACCGATCCCTGTGGTACTTCACTCACGACTTTAGCTCAACCTGAAAAAGTTCCATTTATGACAACCCTCGGTTGTCTGTCCTTTAACCAGTTTTCAATCCAGGTGCATATATTATTACTGAGTCCAATTTTCTTTTTTTTGTACACCAACCTCGTGTGTGAAACCGTATCAAAAGCCTTTGCAAAATCTAAGTAGACCACATCAACTGCATTACCCTGGTCTAAATTCCTACTTTCCTCCTCAAAGAAACAAATAAGGTTAGTTTGACATGATCTATCCTTCATAAATCCATGCTGACCATTACTAATAATTTTGTTTTCCATGAGGTATTCCTGAATATTATCCCATATTAAACCTTCAAGTAGTTTCCCCACTATTGAAGTCAGGCTTACAGGTCTGTAATTCCCTGGTTGTGATCTAGCTCCATTTTTAAATATACTGTAGGCACCACATCTGCTTTACACAAATCTTGTGGTACTGAGCCTGTGGAAATGGAGTCCTTGAATATTGAATATAATGGTTTGGATATTACTGAGCTTAATTCGTTGAGAACTCTTGGATGTATGCCATCGGGGCGAGGTGCCTTATTTACTTTATTTTTTCAAGTTGCTTATGAACTTCTTCCTCAGTTAACCAATTGTTAATTAATATGGAGGTTGTGACTGCCACCTGCAGCACATCTATTAAACTTGATTCTTCCCTGGTAAACACAGAGGCAAAGAATTTGTTTAATACCTCTGCTTTTTACTTAACTCCAATAATCTGCCTACCCATCTCACACTGAAAGGGTCCTATATTTTCTTTTCTCATTTTTTTGTTATTAAGGTATTTAAAGAACTTTTTAGGGTTGACCTTACTTTCTGTTGCAATCCTTTTTTCATTATCCATTTTTGCTAATTTGATTGTCCTTTTGCAATTTTTGTTACATTGCTTATAATTCTGATACAATGCCCCTGTCCCTTCTGACTTAAAGAATCTAAATGCCTTCCTCTTCTTGTCCATTTCCTCCCCTACCTGTTTATTTAGCCATATTGGTTTTGACTTATTTTTTTTATACTTATTACCCAAGGGTATACACTGATAAGTGTGCTTTTCTAACAATATTTTAAAGACTGCCCATTTATTTTCTACATTTTTCCCTGCAAACTACTTCTATACCATTTTGTTGACCGTGCTACTACTGATATTACTGCTACATTAGATACTGAGGATATATATCCTATGTGGGCAGGAGACCTTGAGTCAGTAGTTATAACTGAGGCTGCTGTGTCTACTTTAAGACATCCTGTATACTGTATTAGCATAGTTTTCACACTGCAGTATTTGTATAGCTCAGTTTAGTGTATTCCAACTCAGCTAATTGTACTACTAATGGTATTAAACAAGTGCAGCATTAGACTTCTAATGTTTAATATATGTAGCAGGTCCTAAGTTGCAAATTGTCTCCACATACAATAATACCGAAATGTGAGAGATGATAACTGTATCCACAGTGTAGACTTTTTTGAACAGTCTCCATAAAATCTTTACAAAGTTGCTGTAATTGTTACAGCTGTGGCTATTGACAGATACCTTGTATATGAGCATTGCTATAATAGCCGAGTAAGCTTATATGTTGCAATCCTCTTACTGTGTATAATATCAGCTATTGGGAACTGACTGATACAGTCTTGTTTCTTCATGTGTTGAGTTACTGATCATGTATTGCAGACGAATTATCTGTGCTAACACACAAAGATTTGGTATCTTAGCTATATAAGCATTATGATTGATCGCTTTTCAGATTTAATTGGCTAACACTACTTGTTACACAATTACATTGTATGGACAATCACCATCAAAGAGGCATTATTTGGTGATATTATTTATAGTCAATTTTTTAGCCAACCTAATATTGGTATATTTCATCCTACCATATTTACAGCGATCATATCCTATCGGTTATAAGTTGGATCATGTAAGACTTTGGGGAACACCTCTCCTAAAGAGGGTTCCTCCCTTGCCGCAACACACCCGGCGCTCCCCGGTCCCACAGACTCACCACCGCGAGCGGGAACCCTCTCCTGTCTCTCTGGTTCCCGCGGCTGCCTCAGGACGTGCGCATGTGCGCGCACACACAGGGACTCTTCTTCCCTCTCGCGGGATGAACTCCCGTCCCCTTCTCAGGCCGCGCGCACCTCCTTCCACTTCAGTCCCCGCGGTGGTTGCTGAACGCGCGCAAGCGCGCGCACGAACAAGAATTGTTACGTCCTCCCACAGGAGGAGTTCCAACCCCCAGCTTAGGCCGCGCGTTCCTCTCCCGCGTGGAGCACACACCTGATGCACGTGCACCGCCCACAAGCCTCGCATCCAGCGCAGCTGTGGCAAATCTTGTCCCCACCAATCCCTATCTTCCCTGGGGCCCCTCCCTCGTCACTCCCCCTCTTTTCTCCTTTTTATACCTTGCTCAGCCATTCCGTCTTTGGCTGAGCATAGCTTTGTGTGACCTGTGTTACCCACAGTCATGCCTGCCTCAGTTCTTGTCTCTTTGTCTTCTCTAGTGATCCCTTGTGTACCGAACCGGCTTGGCTGTGGACCCGCTCTGAACTTCGAACCTTGGCTTGTACCCTGACCTCCCAAACTCTCCGGCCCTTCACCCCGGCTTGCGGATTCCGACCTATTCCCCGACTCTGGACCCCAGGCTTTTGGTACCAACTATCTTCTGGAACCTCCCTTTTTGTCTGGCGAGTATCATACTTATCTTATACTCCCAGACGGTTCCAGACGCCTATTTTCCACTTTCTAGGCATGTCCCCGTAGCTGTGGGTGCAGTTGTTACCTCTCTCAACTCAGTTTTGGGGTCCCTCCTTGTCCGTGGTGAGCACAGCGTGACAAATCATAAATTGACTAGTACAGTAGGTAATATTGCGTATTATTGGTACAAACGATATTTAGATACTACTAGTACATATCTGCAGCCTCTCACATCAGGAATTTGAATTATTTTGTAAATAATACACAGCTTAGTTGTTTAATATTATAAAACTTTATTGTGTTTATTTTTAGTAGTACATAGGATTACTATACTATAATATTTATCTTCTTTTTTATGGAATATTTTTATTCTTGGGATTATTATATCTCTGAGTTAAAATAATCTACTTTGAGTGCAAATGATAGGGATCTTGATGTGGGGATTCTTTCTTCACATATTAGGAAAGTACAATACATCCAGAAAAATGTAAACAAACACTTAATGGTATAAGACAACCAAGCTGTAATTGATTAAAAATGAAAACATGTAGGGTACTTATTCATCACTGGAACACGTAGCCAGAGAGGATGAGCAGAGGTACAAAAGAATAGATGTTGTATTAGTATCCTAAAACTGGAACCGAGAAAACAGCAAAAAATGGGGGCTGAATGCTAGAACCGACAGGTACGGTGAAGACACTAAACTAAAATAGGAACAAGTACAATACTGTAATACATGAAAAGGGGGCAATACTTTGGGGTGACAGACTCCTCCAAGGCCTGTTCCCACATGACCCTAACAGACAGTGGTACTTCCCTTACAATCCTTACAAATAGGGTTTTGAATAGAAAGGTTCTGTTGTGTCTCCTTCGGGAGGTCTGACGAAATAATATTGTTGAAATGAAGATACTGTTGACATATTACTGAAATGGACTGGGTGTGTCTCTGGAGAAGGCAATGAAAAGCAATGTTCAGTTTCCATTTTTTTAAAGTCAGTTATGTCTCTAGTATCCATTTTGTGTGCAAGATGCGTGTCTGGTGGATGAGAGGTTTTCGCTGCTAAGTAGATTTACAATTGTGACTAACGTAACGCCCATATTCCTGTCATAGTGTATACCAGGTACCTATTCATGGCTGTTTGAGGCCAGTTTTAACCAGGTTTAATGAGCTGTAAAATTATTGGTTTAAGAATTAAGGAGTGGTTAGTATAATCTGCCTAGTAACACATTTTGAACAAAGGAAATTAAATGTATATAGAGGCTGCCTGGACACTCCCTGGCAGAGAGAGTCTTGTAGACTTTTGAATGAGTATGATAAAACATTGCAATAAACTACATATTATCAAATGAACCCCGTTTGTCAGTTTGGAACATTGACAGGTCTCAGCCTTCTAAAGTGATGCAAGTCTTACAGAGGCCCTGCTCTCTCTGCAATCAGTTTTATTGTTGTGTAGAAGAGCAAGGGCCTCCATAACCATGATGCATTGCACAGTACCGGCCAAAAGCAAGTCCACGGGTGTGCTGTGCGTCTGTGCTGCAGGTGTGTGGGCATGCTCTGGGCTCGTTCTGTGGATATGTGGGTATGCTGTGGGCTGGTGCTGCGGACGTGCGAGTATGTGTGGGCTGGTGCTGCGAAAATGCGACATGCTGTGGGCCAGTACTGCAGGCGTACTGTGCCATGCCTGCAGCACCATTGCAAGCCTGAATGCCAAATAGAGCAATCCACCCCTGGCAGCAATGAACTTTGTCATCAAATGTGTTTGAGACAGTTGTAAAACCGTGGGTGCTGAAGAAATTATGCACACAATTATTTATGATAAAATATCTTCTGACTGTTATCGCTACTATTTCTTTGTTATGACAGTGGTTTAAAAAGTATTTAATAAAATCAGACTACAAATATGAAAGAATGTTGTGCCACATTCATTAATGGCTTAAGAGTCTAATATTGGGGGCCTCATCTGAATCATTTCGGGGAATTCACAAAACAGGTGCATATACAAAATAAAATAAGGCATTGCTGCATGAGGGGAGATTTAATTCCAGCCTGATGTTTAGATGTTGCTAACAGATATGGGACAATGCTCAGAGTCATCAAAGCGCAATCGTCAGAATTGTGCCTGAGTTGGCGATAATAGCCATTGACTTTAAGATCAGATATCACTGATTCGGCCACGATACAGCGATTCACACTTTGATAACTCTGGGCAATATGCTTCAAGTGGTTCTAAGCCATTAGGTACATTTTCAAGTAAATAGCCCACAAGATGCCTTGTGACTTAATAGTGTTTAGTAATTTGGCTTATGATGTTGTACAGAGTCAGAGTAAAGGAACTGCTGGCTATAAAGATAGAAATGGATGAAAAGTGCTTAAAAAATAATTGACAGTAAAAGGTAACCTTTTCTACAGAGTAGATTTAGTCCAGTGAGTAACTTAGAAACCCACAATACTCTAAGGCAGATAAACACAAACAATGACGGATAGATACTGTAGACAAACATCTCTATATCTTAAAAGCTTGGCTATACATTTTCCTGTATGAAAATGCCTGTATTTATACATTCAAAGTTATCATTAGGAGATATGCAAGCAATATTTCAGATACTAACAGTGAATTTCCTACATATAGTATTAGAAAACCAACAAACTGCTATGTTAACACCACCATTAAACTTAACCTTCATTTTGTATTTGCATTTTGGAATTTGCAAAACATGTTATGTATGATTATTTTATTTATTCTTTCTCCTGAAGGTCTGACTTCTATTGGCAGCAAGCTGAATGCCTAACCTAATTATGAAGTAGTTTATTCATAGTCAGTATGTATATATAATTTTATTTATCTAGAGCCAAACATGATCTCAGTGCTTTACAACATTAAAATATGAGGTAAATCATGTACATTAAAAACAAAGGTAAGTAAGAGCCTAAGGCTAAAGGAGACCCTGCACTGAAGAGTTTAAACTCTAATCAATATGGAAAAATATCATTAAAAAATCTTTTTTATCCCATATTTGCAACACATTCGTATTGATTTTAAGGCGTTGTTTAAATGTCTGTTTAAAATACTATACAAATGAATTTAACTGTGTTAATGAAAACAAATGTACAGGTACTGTATACTGTAATTATCTGTAGTCACTCAATTACTGAAAAGTTCAATTTGAATCTTAATGAATACCGAAGCTCACCTGGCCCCGCTTGTACCCTACAGAAGGCATAATTCTTCCTAGAGCAAGATCTCTTTAAAAGTCATATTGCATCCCCTACCCAAGTGAGAGGGGGCATGGGTCATGTCAGGGCCCTCAGATGATCTGCTTTGCCTTTGCTGCTCTGCTAATGACACTGGAAATATGCTAAGGAGCTGCCTGCATGGGGCCTTTCTAATGCGGTCACTTCCTGGGACCTCAAAGAAGCTTTAATTGCAGAGCTTCGGAGACAGCAGGTGTGCTTGTCATGTCTAATCAGAGATCTGGGTGCACTTGACGGCTCAGCCGAAGGAAGAGGGTCTTGGTCTCACTCCCTCTCCCTCCACATGCATGCCCTGGTCCACCCTCCTCCTTTCTAACTTTTCAACCACGGCACACCTGTCACATTGATTATGAAAATGAGTTTCTTCTAGAGCAATAAAGAGCAGAAAATCCTTTTTTTCTGCATTTGTTCCTATTCATATTGCTCATAAGGGGATTAAGAAACACAATTCTCCTTTTGCTTCTATAAAATGCTTTGCTAGCTTATTCTCTGTCTGGGAATAATAATAATGATATGATAAATAATTAGTCAACTATTTGTGCCTTTTTCAAAGATGCTTTATAAGTACTGTACTTTGCTTACTTATTGCATGCCAATAGTAATTGACAAGATGTATTTACACACATGTATTTATAAATAACACAGTTGATTTGGTATTATCAAAGACATTATGTATCACAAGAGAATAATATATGTATCTTTTTTAGCACTTACAACATACACAGCACTTTACATATAATTTTTCAGGCATAGTTAGTCCTTGCCCCAAAGACATCATGATTTCATTTTGATGTGTGAGGCAAAAGGAGATATAGGCCCATATTTAATAAGTGGCTGCTCTTCCCTTAGACACCTTCCATTGTTGGACTATACCTTATGGTCCATTCAAGTGAAAAGGCTGGAAGATGTCTGATGGCAAACATTGCTTAGTAAAAATACCCCAAAGGGACTTTCCCAATGTCACAAGGAGAGCTGACCCTGAAATTCAAACAAGGTGCATCCACTTTAAAGGCAGTGTTCTTGCAACTTGGCTACTTCACCTACATTTATTATTGCTTACAAACATGCATGAATTATATGTGTTTAAATGACAGATATTTATGCATTTCTGTTCTTGTTTAATGTCCCTCCTATCTATCTTTCCTATGCTTAATTTACTTTCATGCATGTATCTTTTTTCAACTATTTACAGTATTACCCTTTTGCCTCTCTCCTTTACAGTGTGAAAAGCGTGAATAAATAAGTCATCATCTGAGGATCATTTTTGCAGAATGACAAATAAGTTTATTGCAGTGTACGTGCACACGCAGGAGGTAGTTTCAAAATATGAACATGAACACATTGAGTTAACAGTATTATTATGGGATTCATATTAGAAATGAAATGACTCAGCAATAACACCTGATACAAGCCTTCGACCTTTTCTCTACATACGGAACTTCATGGGCACCTCCCTCGGAATGCAAGACAGTGTGTTATCTCTCTCTTATTTTCATAACATTGGCACTTTTATCTTCTCTTCAAGGTTTTTTAGTTAGCTGTGTAGCTTATTATCACTTTAAAAATTGGAAGTAAAAAAATCTCTTTCAAAACGTCCATTCTCATTCCCTTTCATTCAGACAAAACCTAAAATGGTTGCTTATTTCCCAGTGCTGTTATGTCAGACCCCCTCATTACATCATATTCTCACTTTGACACTCCCTCCTTTTTTTTATTCTTAAAACATAGCTTTAGAGAATTAAGATTGTGATGTTAGTCCAGGGAAGCATAGACACACTCATATTGTATACAGGGGTGCTCCATCATCTGATAGTGTTTGTATGTATACACTGGAGTGAAAGGGAGAGGGTGTAACTGTGATCGGCATCTTCTTTCTTCAAGGAACTGCAGTTTCTGGCATCTGTAAAGAGTGGCATCAGATTGGGGGAGGGGGTCGCACTTGTGGATCATACCTTTGCAACACGTGACACACACATATATGATGACAAGTAACACCCCCACACACACCAAAACAGTCAAAAAATTTGCTCCAAGTGATCCAAGCCAAACACCTAACCCCAGAGGGTCACATTCCATCCCATCTTCATTTCTAAGCCTCTTTTGAATCCCTTCTATTCTATCTAGTCCATGCTGCACATTACCACTCTGATCTTGAATGAAAACACAACATTGTTCTTTGATCAAAGCACATACGTCTCCTTTTGAAGCTAAAACATAGTCTAAAGCAATTCTGTTTTGTAAGGCCATAAGCCTAATCTGAACCTGTTCTTGGTTTAATGTTGCTATGGCTGTAGTCGTGTGATTGAGGACATCATCTAACACATCTGCTAATGTATTGAGCCTGTCATATAGTAAACCAACCCCTACATTTGGGAACAAACTAGCCCACAATTGTACTCTCCACAAACTAATTTTCAGCCCTGCGGTATTGGGTGTTTCTCTCTTGTTTCTGAAACGGCCTTTAGGTAATCTTTTTGTGACTGTGAAAGCAGGAACCACTTTCCCTAAATAGCAAGATCCTGTCCATCCACATGGCAAGACTTGATATGCCCACCTTCCACATAGCCAATAGACTCCGCGGGGTAAAGTAGAAACTTTGCAAGCATTCTTTACTATACCAATTAAGACTGTGAAATTAAGGCCACAACCTTCCTGTAAATTGTTTACTCCAGGCTGTAAATACATTTTGACACAAGTTTCATTAGTTGGTGGAGGAACCTGACCCATGAATTTATTGTTGTTCCCCGTGTAATTTATGTAAAATCCCCCTACTGGAATATCATTTACCAGTGGAATTCGATTCAACAGTTTAGAAAAGTTCCCTGCAAACAAATTCAAATTGATGTTCCCTTCTCTAAATTCAGCATCAGTGTAAGGTATTCCTACCCAAGGAGCTAGGTGTGTATGTGGTATGTATCCGCATACCCAGCAGGATTCATTCAACCCAGACTTGATGTATATTGTTCTGCAAGTATCAACAAACGTGTTCTCTTTTTCCCAAGGGGTTAAATGTACAGTAGATCTCGCTTAGCTCGGAGTGTACCACTGATTTTTGTTATGTTTGTGGGTGAGGTGCTTAGTGTAGTGTTACCTTGACCCTGGTGATAGGTATCTGCGATGTATAAGGACCACAGGAAGATGAGTATTGCTGCCACTGCTCCGCCGAGCAGTCCCACTACAATCTTGTCATCTCTCTGTGGGTTATACCTGCACAGACCCAATGGTGCATACATCTTAAAATTCTAACTTAAACACACTATAAAGAATGAAAATACTGAGTCTCTGAAAAAATGAAATGTTCTGCTAAAACCAGAATGAAATGTTCTGATAAAACCAGGCCTGATATCTTATTTTTCTCGTTGGTTAACAGTTAGAGTTTTGACTCGGCAAGACGTTAACTTGATGCGGCTGTGCTTTAGGTGACTTTGGTCTTTGGTGGAGCTGGAACGTTTGGTGGAGCTGGAACCAGTTTTACTGTACTTTGGGTCCAGGGAATGAACTCTGCCACTTTAATTGCTGTATTGGTGGTTAGTATAGGCCTTTTCACCTGGGATGAAGAGCATGCTTGCGTAGGACATATTTGACTATTAACCCCGTCTCGAGTAGGTGCACTTTCAACTTTGCCTAGAGAGACTCAAAAAATGTATTAGTTGCATACAAGACTTATTGTTTTATTACCAATAACATTGTCCTTAATTTGTTCCTTTGGACTGCTGATAGTAATAAGTCATCCCATAAGTGTCTCATAGGGAGATAATTTATACCTAGGAATAAATTCTTGTATCAATGTGTTTACTCCTGTCTTAGCATCCGCATATAGACAGAGGTATTCCCTATTAATGTTCCTCAAATTAAAACTAAGTAGCCACTGTGAACCTGACTTTGCTACAATTTAAGTTCCTGAAATTTTGGGGCCTCATCCCTTGCCACACCACTTGCTTCCATAATTAATTCTATCCTGTCTGCAGGCCATATCTCTAAGACCTGGAAAACTGCCAGAGTTTGTCCCAATCTGAAAAAGTGGGGACAAAAAACACTGTCCCAAACTACAGGCCAATCTCTGTTCTCCCAATACTATCCACTGTTATGGAAAAATAGTCACCCCCAATTAAGCAATTATTTTACCCATACAAATTTCCCTAGCCAATCCCCATCTGGCTTTTACCAAACACTCCACTGTAACTATTCTGCTAAAAATTTGAAATGCCTTGTATATAATGTATACCCTATTCACTTATGTAACTGCTTTTGCAACTATGTATCCCCTGTATTTAATCATATGCACAAGACACACCCACAAATGAGAGGTGACTCCCAATTCACCACTTCCTGGCAAACCCATTCTAGATTACACAGCAATTGTGACAATAACCACTGCTTATGGACACCTTTGGAAAAAAATAAATGGTTAAAAGTTATAACATACATCACATATTCTGTTAATAGACAAATGATTTTGTATAAGACTTCACACTAATGTCTTGCTTTATATAATCTCTTTGCACAGTGCTGAGCACATGGTGAGCTTTATATTATTAAAGACACTCCGTATATTCATCTGACAAAAGAAGAAAACTAATTGTATAAGACTTGTTCCCGGGCAAAAAGCCATCTTGTTTCTGGGCGTTTCGTCAATTGACCCTGAACAGATTAGATAACGGCACACCAGCTTCTTCCTGAAAAATAATAATTATTGGATTGGAACTTTTGCTTAAAGTTAAATACATGGAGCTTTATCCAGAGCCCTAAGAACTACATTTTTTATGGCCTCTCAAAAATTAACTAACGGGCTTTTATATAGCTGAGGTTATATAACTTCTTAACACCCAAATAGCTCCCACATGCTCATGCTATCTCCCTACACTCAGTTCTTTTTAATGCCTTCTGTTTGAACTTTCATACTTTCACAGACTTCCTTCACTACAAATATATGCTATCCTGTTTCAATTCTGACCTTTCTCAAGCTAAACAAACCTCCTTCTCTCCATTAATCAACACTCACAAGTCTAACCCACACTAACTCTTCCTTCATCTCACCTCAGGACTTTGCTGACTATTTTAAGAAAAAGGTTGAATCCATACACCAGACCATTCCCTCTGTTTCCTCCTTCTATCCTACACCGCTTCCTGCTCTCTTCCTGCTTTCCTTAACTCTTTTTCCACTGTATCAGAAGAGAATGGCACCATCACTTTTGATCTCCTCTTCTCCCTCTAATCTGATAAATTTCCATTCTCCTTCAAACATGCAACAGTTATAGCATGACTCAAAAACAGCAAACTTGACCCTACCTGTCTTTCTAACTACTGAACTTGTCTTGTATTCTCTTACTTGCTCCATATTCTCAACACCAATTCTCTCATTAACCCTCTACAATCTGACTTCTGCACTGCTCCCTCCATGCAGACAATTCTCACTAAAATAACTGATGACCTATATGCTGCCAAAGACTGAGGTCATTACACTCTGTTCATATTACTCCACCTCTCTGAAGCATTTGCCTCTGTGGACCACACTTCTCTTTTCTCAGTACACAATCTCTCTAGGTGACCTAATAACATCTCTTGGATTTAAATATCACCTTTATGCTGACGATACACACATTTACTTTTCAACCCCTGACCTTACACCTGCCATACAAACCTAAGTTTCTGAATGTCCTTCTGTTATCTCATCCTGGAAGGCCCTCCTTCGCCTTAAACTTAATATGCCAAAAACAGAGTTCCTCCCAAACCTGACCCTATTATCTCCTTCCACATTACTCTTGAATCTTCCATCCCGTAGCCCAAGCACGCTGCTTAGGGGTCACTCTCAACTCCTCTCTCATATTCTCCTCTCTCATTCAAAACATTTCTATAACCTGTCGCTTTTTTCCTCCACAATATCACAAAGATACACCTGCTCCTCTGTTGCTCAACTATTAAAACTCTGATTCAGGCCCTCATTCTCTCCTATCTTGATAACTGTAATCCCCTGCTGTCCGGCCTTCCTGCCTCTCACCTGTCTTCCCTACAATCTATCCTAAACGCTGCTGCCAGAATCACTCTACTCTTTAAACTCTGATTCTGCGTTTCCCCTCCTGAAATTCCTCTCCTGGCTTCTAATCAAATCCTACTGCTTCTGTATGCTCTCCCTACCTACAAATTGTATTGTAAGCTCCTCAGTGCAGGGACTTCTCTTCCTTAATGTTACTTTTATGTCTGGATCACTTATTTCATCACCTCTTACCTTTACCATTTGCTACCTATATGATTACGACGTGCACCACTCCTGTGAAGCGCTATGCATATTAATGGCGTTATATATATAAAAAACATACAATACAATATATAATTCAAACAATGCTTGTGAGCTTTTACCCGCATTTTTAAACACAAAATATTCCCAAACATATCTTAATCCTATAGAAATAAAATTGAAATGTGTTTTTACTGGTTACACACAATACAGAACACACAATACAAAAACTTCTCTCATTCACAGCCAAACAACATCACAAAAATAACGAACAAATAAAAGAAAAACATTTCTCCCCTATTCCCAAACAATTTCATCCTGCAACTAAATTAATAAAAGTTCCCTTCTCTTTCTTTATTCTCATAAATAACCTGACTTTAAAACTACTGTGATGCTTCGAAGCTTTTGAGTTAACTTTTTTATCTCCTGTACATTCTTGTAGCTGGAGAAAAAGGTGGGGGCACGATCTGTGCTGCTGCGTTTCTGATTCTCTTTCTTGCAGACATTTGACTTCATTGTGAGCTAATAATATTCATGTTTTTGTACGTACTTGCAAGTTTTTGGATGGTGATTTGTGTACACAGATGATACTTAGCATGGTTTATCTTTCACACAGGTAATCATTAAGGAAAAATTAATTAGGGTATCAAATTCATCTAGCAACTCTCCATTAAGGGCGCAACAATTTTACTTGCCGGCACCGAAACTTGAGTTTATATCAGGAAATGATTTACACTGGCGACACACTTTATTCGAGCTTGGCTAGTCCCACGAATTCGGGTATACCCGGGTGTATTGAGGTTTGTGACTGTTTTCTGCCCGAGTGCATTGAGGTATTTTCCATGCAGGGATTTAAGCATTTTATTCCCGCTGGCTGCAATACTGCACAGTATATATATATATACTGCATTACAATTCATGAATTTATGCCATCTGGTAGACACGCGAAGCATTGCAGCCTATTAAATCCTTATCATTATCATTTAACAGATTAGCCGCCCGTCAGCCAGGCATGAACCCAGGCTGGGAAGGCAAACGCAACGGGGCTTGTCAGAGGTGAGGAGCGGCGCATTCCAGGTATCTGCCAGGTACATACTGGGTATTTGCTCGAATAAAGTGTGTCGGTGCAGTATAACCACTTATTGCTTGTGGGGAAATGGAAGGAAAAGCAGATACGTTTACACCTGATTTCTGCGGCTTTCAGTCAGCCGGGCCTGCCATGCCTAACTTTAGCCACAAAAACCTCATAAAATCCAAAGATTTATACTGCCACAGACACACAGGGATTACTGAAAGTTAGAAGGTTCCACTATGAGCCCTTGCGTTCGCATTCTTATGAATAAGAAAACTGGTGCGGCTGCCCATACGTTCACTCTTCCTTCCATAGTAATTTATTTTAAATAAACTTTTTTCATTGGGGTGGCGTGTTTTTCACTGGGACTTGCATTGATTTTTTCACTTGAACTTGAATGTGTATTTTCATTGGCCTTGCATGTATATTTTCATTGGCCAACAAAACATATTTATATTGTCTCTTCTTGTTCTCTGTATCCATTCTTTACTATTTTTGTCTGCAGACACACAACCTCTAACGGCAAATTTTGAGAACTTTGGTTTCCCATTATTCTCCTCTTACAGTAATCACATTTAATTGACCTGTACAATACTCCTGATAAAATATTCAGCGTGAGCTGATTGCGTACAACTCTTTTGGCATGTTATTGTTCTGATTTTTTCACCATAACTATACCCAAGAAAACACTTGAATTACTTCAGCGGGTCCAAACCCAGTCCTGATAAACCTTATACCTTTATAATATGGATACAGATAAGACCTTCTAAACATATATCCATAAATAAACTCACTTGGTATGTTAATGACAAGACAGAGCAAATGTAAAATCAGGGACCCTTCCTGCTCAGACAACAAAAAATATTTATCACAACCCAGGACGGTCTGAACAATCCCTTAAGCATACAAACACTCACCTTCATCACCAAAACACCTAAACTTTTAACGAAACTCTCACCGTAGTCCCAATAAAACTTAAATAACTATTACACTTTAAAATGGATACAGGAACAGACAAATAAACTTATTTGAAACTGCAAGGTAACCCGTCAACCCAGATTGAGACACCCTCCAAAACACACCTCTACATACCACTCAAACACGTTTAAACTAAGGCTTTCGATTAAACAGGTAGCCTTGGTTCTTATGCGCGCAGGTTTGAGTGACAGAGGAGTGGCTTTTTCAGGTGCTCAGCTTCCGGTATATTTGGGTTCCTATTCGGAGCGCCATCTGTGAAAAGCGTGAATAAATAAGTCATCATCTGAGGATCATTTTTGCAGAATGACAAATAAGTTTATTGCAGTGTACGTGCACACGCAGGAGGTAGTTTCAAAATAAAACTCCCCCAACAACATGGTGGCATACAGGCCTTATTTATACACAAAATACTAAGCCCACGCCCCATATACAAGGTTGCGTGTGCGTCACTACATAAGCATATAAGATAAACAAAATATGAACATGAACACATTGAGTTAACAGTATTATTATGGGATTCATATTAGAAATGAAATGACTCAGCAATAACACCTGATACAAGCCTTCGACCTTTTCTCTACATACGGGACTTCGTGGGCACCTCCCTCAGAATGTGAGACAGTGTGTTATCTGTCTCTTATTTTCCTAACATTGGCACTTTTCTCTTCTCTTCAAGGTTTTTTAGTTAGCTGTGTAGCTTATTATCACTTTAAAAATAGGAAGCAAAAAAATCTCTTTCAAATTGTCCATTCTCATTCCCTTTCATTCAGACAAAACCTAAAATGGATGCTGACTTAAAATGGCTGCTTAGATCCCAGTGCTGTTATGTTAGACCCCCCTCCTTATCTCTTATCCATAATATTCTCACTTTGACAACAGTATCTCTGTCTATAATAATTTATTTCCCTTACTTGGCTCATTACATTGGTATTGTACATATTTTTATGATTTCTTCTTGTATTTGATTCAGATTTGATAAATGAATTGAATTAAATAACTTGGCCTTTCTTTTATTCACCATAGTATACTGGATGTAGTGTTGTTAATATAAAGGCCAATATTAAGGTGAGCAGAATACTGGGAAGAGCGGTAGATGGTGGTTTCAGAAATTAATTGACACAAGGCTACCTAGTACAGGCCTGCACAAATAGTAAAGTGAGAAGGGCCGAACTGCTCCATGGAAAAAAAATTGGGGCTGCACGGGTAAAATCATCATCATCATCATCATCATCATCATCATCATCATCATCATCATCATCATCATCATCATCATCATCATCATCATCATCATCATCATCATCATCATCATCATCATCATCATCATCATCATCATCATCTCTCCTCCCATCCATCTCCCCCTCCCATCACTCTCCCCCCTGTACCTCCCATAACTCTCCCACCCTGCACCTCCCATAACTCTCCCCTCTGCACCTCCGATCACTCTCCCCCCCTGCACATCCCATCACTCCCCCCCTGCACCTCCCATCACTCTCCCCCCCTGCACCTCACATCCCTCTCCCCCCTTGCACTTCACATCACTCTCCCCCTTGCACCTCCCATCCCTCTCCCCCTCTGCACCTCCCATCACTCTCCCCCCTGCACCTCGCATCACTCTCCCCCCCTCTGCACCTCCCATCACTCTCCCCCCTGCACCTCACAGGGAAAACAGAGTCGGCTACACGGGTAAAACAACATTTTTTATTCAAAATAACACATTTATTTACGATGTTTACTTGAAACAAAATTACATTTAAAATACTTTAATTCAAATTAACTAATTTCCTAAACATCTGAAACTTAATGAGAGGTATTACACCTCTTTATAGCAACAAGCTTGTTGTATTACGATGATGATAATAATTAATATTTTCACAATGTAGTCTAATTTCAAACAGAATTATATAGAAAATTATACATTTCTTTTTTTAAAAGCCTGTCACAGCCCATATCAGCAGCCCCCCACAGCCCATCAGCAGCCCCCCACAGCCCATTTAATTTCAGCATCCCCCCATGTCAGCATCCCCCCTCCCATGTCAGCAGCATCCCCCCTCCCATGTCAGCAGCATCCCCCCTCCCATGTAAGCATCCACCCCCCCATGTCATCATCCCCCCATGTCAGCATCCGCCCCCCATGTCAGCATCCACCCCCGCATGTCAGCATCCCCCCCTCCCATGTCAGCATCCTCCCCCCATGTCAGCATCCCCCCACTGGTGTGGTTTGAATGGGCTCCCACTGGTGTGGTTTGAATGATGCTCCCCATGCTTATCTGATGTTTGCGGCAGCAGCAGAGGTGATGGGGGAGGCAACAGAGGATGCGTCGGCATCAGAGGCGGAGGTGGTGGATGGCGGTGGCAACTGTGATGGCGGCAGGGTGAAGCGTGAGGGAAGCGCGCTCTAGCAGCAGACCCGGAAGTTCCGGGTCGCGCTACACTTCTAGAGCACGTCCCCCTGCTGGAGCAGGCTGAGGCGGGAGGGGGGGTTAGGGGAGAGCGCTCAGTCACACAGACACTGCTGGAACGCGCTCCTACGCTCCTACTTAATGCTGATGATGAAAAGGGGGGGGTTGAAGGGGGCCTGTCGCGAGCCGCACGGGATGCCCGGCGGGGTGTATGTTGTGGAGGCCTGAACTAGTAATTTATAGGTAAAGACACCAGCAGATTAGGTTGAGACTGGATCCAGGGCAGGCTTAAAACATGACTGGAATTGCTATGCCCACACAACACATGTAGCCTTCCAATTTGTAGCATCTGCATCTTTGAGCAGGTATTGGTAATAGAGGAAGCACACAGGAGACTTTGGTTGAGTTAAATTAACTTCTGCTGTATTAAGACATCAGAGCACGTATATACATATAGTAACGTTTCATGACTCTCAAGTCCTTTCTTCAGACCATACAACTTACCAAATGAGTGTCAAAAGCAAGTATAAATACCCCTAGGGGTTACATAATCACTTTACCCCATCACCTGTGTTTCAGAGCCAGCAGCCACTGCAGCCTGATTACTTCCTTGTTCAGCAGGTGCTAGGCAAACTGCTGAACACATAAACAAGAACAGAAAAAAATGCAGAAGAACACACAGACAGCACAGCATAACAGCTGAGCTGTGATAAAAAAAAACACTGGAATAGATTACTCAGCACATATGCATTATATTGTTTTAAAAAGGTAACACAAAGAAAAGTACTTGGGCGCTACGTGCAATAAAATAAAATACTAACAATAATAACACAATGTGTACAGGGCTCCCTGTGTAGTATCTTTCCTTCTAGCTTCAAAACACACTCCAGGATGGCTGCCGAGTAAGGGAACTCCACACTCCTGCTTGCCAGCACTGCAGCTTATGGGATAAGAGTTAAAAAGGACCGGAGATTTTTATGTGAATTTTTTTTAATGCTTTTTGCCTACAAGCAACTTAGAAAAAAAACCTCATGCAGCAGAGATCAGAGTTAAAGGGACAAACCACTGAAACCACACTGCACTGAAACTTACAAAACCACAGTTGGACTCTTTGCCCAAATCCCTAGAGGAGAAAGACTGCTGAAGTAGCTAAACCTTATTTTGCCTATCACAAAGCGTAATATGGTCATTGAAATAGGGGTTTTGCCTTCCAGCCATAGTCAGGGTTCAAGAAGTGAGTCAGCCATTAAAAAGGGATAGGTGTTTGTTGTTTTCAAAAGTTTCGCTGAAGCAGTGGATACAGATGGTGACACACGAGTGGTACTGATTTTGCAAATAAAGGTTGCCACACAGCATAGGGCTAGCAGCTGTGAATGGAGTATATGCAGAAAAGTGTGAAAATTGATACAAGACTGTGCTGAAGCAGGGGAATTTTTAGCAAACAAATGCTGAGTGTTGAATCACCCTGCCGGGAATGAAAGAATGGTTTTTTTTCTGCAAGTAAAAAAGTCTGCCTATATATATCTTGGGAGCAAAAACAGACACCCAAAGTGTGAAGTGTGAATGTCATAATACCCAAAGATGAGACTGAAAATTACTGAACTGAGGCAGAAAACCAAATTCTGTTGCTGAAGCGGAGAGATTGCACCTAGCAAGTAAATGGTGTAGAGCAAATATACTTTTTTTTTACCTTGCAACTGCACATCTTGTATACCTGATAAGAGAAAATGCATGTACAGCACTGCTGATATTGAAAAAAAAAAAAAAAATCCCAAGAATGAAAGTCTACAGAGATGCCTGTGAGAGCTACGACCTCTACAAGCAAAATATGCCCAATCTGTAGGACTAACACAATTGGGGGTTCTAGCAAATACAGTGGCAACAGCTGCAATAATGCCTCCTGAGGTCAGGAAGAAAATTACACCTGATAGCCTAAAAATGGAGGACAAGATGCTGCGTTCCTGTAATGGACCCTACCCCACGGAAGAGTGGCCCTTCCAGTCCAATAAAGAGGAAGACATCTCTTACGGGGAACCCGAACCGAGTCACACCCACAAAACACCCCAAGAATGGTGGGGGTGCCTGAACTCGGCACGAACAGAAAAGACCGCTCCCTTTGATGAATATGATCAGCAGGAGACAAAGCGGGAGCAGCAGATCATCCAATATTTCTGTCAGCTAAAGCAACTGCAAGAAAATCCTGGCGTATATAATGAAGCCGCTAAAATTTCAAATGAAGATGGAGACCCCAATATCCCTGAAGGGACGGTGTCATCCAAATCAAAAAGGCGGAAAAAGAAAAGCAGTTCTTCACTTACCGTGGAAGGTACAGACATGTCTGCAGATCCTGTGGAGGAAAAGGGGGACCGAGTTTCCCTGCAGCCTAGAGAAAATGGAGAATTCGTCCCGCGGTTAACCGAATATCCAGAGGGCCCAAGGCAGAAGTCGTGTACCCCAAAGAAGTGTCTGTCCGGTGCCAACAGTGAGGAACCCTCAACCAGTCATCCCAGGGAAGCGGAGCCGGAACCAGTGAGTGACGATCCCTTGACCAGCCCTGAAGACGCCCTGAAAATTGCCAGGCATGACTGTGATCTGCTCTGTGAAGAATTGGGAAGGGAGAGAAAAAATAATGCTGAGCTACAGAAGACTGTGCTCGCAATTTACTCTGCGGCCAAGACCGAATTGGAGGATCTCAAGACTGAGCTAGATACTGCAAAGGCTACTATTTCCGCCATGGATGAAAAGTAGAGCCAATCGGATAAAATGGTGGCTACGCTAAAGCGGAAGTATGAGGAGGCACTGAAGCAGATGACAGTCTTCCAGCAAGAGGTTCACACTCTTCGTATAGAGCTTGATGCCTCACATCATGAGACCAACAGCTGCCGCAAAGACCTGGAATTTCCAGAAAGGAACTACACAGTCTCACTGAGGAGCTGGACATTGCTAAAGAAACTATTGGTAATCTTGATACAGATCTCAAAGTCTCACGCCAGGAGAGTGTCATTCTCAAAGCAAATGTGCGTAAATGGAAGGAGGACTGCAAAGAAGCTCTGAAGAATACAGAGACTGAAAAAAGAGAAAATTCAAGATTAAAAAGAGAAAACTTAAAACTGAAAGAAGAAAATTTTCAGTTGACAGAAGAAGTCAAGGAAAAGTTTGAAGCAGAGCACCGACTGCAGAACCAACTGCAAGTTCTGCGTACACACCTCCAGTATGTTGAGGAGAAGCAGCAGACTCTGCAGGAAGAAAAGCAGCAGGCTGCTAAAGAAATTCAAGTGCTGCAGGAACGTCTGATGACCCAGTATGTCCCCACAAAGCAGCATGAGAAACTGAAGGCTACCCTGAGCATCACCAAAGCAACGCTAAAAGCCAAGCTTAGAACCCAGGTGATGCGGCACAAAAGGGAGCACAAGAAGGTCCAGAAACTGAAACAAATAACTGCGGCCCAAGCAAAGAAGTTCATAGTGCTCCACAATGCAATAAAAATGTGGAGGCAGGCTCAGAGAAAGCAAAGCATGCAGATAAATTCCCTGAGAAGAGACTTGAAAGACGCACTCAAAAAACAGGGATCTCTCGCGGATAAGATTACAGTCCTACAAGGACAAGTATTGAACCTGACTAAGCGTCAGTATCCCACAGCCTCAAAAACCCATGAAGACAAGGGTACAGTGAGAGCTGGGAAAACCGCTCATCTGAAAGACAAGGTTGCAAAATTTGAACCACCTAAACAAGCACTAGCAAAACCTTCAGCCACCCAGCAGGCAACAAAAGAAGGTACACGTGCTGAATTAAAACCAGAAGAATCTTTAGCTAATGAAGCTGAAAAGATGGGACATTCTCTGGAAGTGGGTGTGGAATTGCAACTTAATCTAAAAGGGGCTGAAATAGCAACTCCATTGAGTGGGAAAAGGGCAGTTTTTAAACACACTGCAACTGCTGCCATACAGTATGCTTACAATAAGACGAGCACCCGACGCGAGGGAAATCTCATGACCGCGCACGTAGAAAAAAGACTATACTTGGAGAAAGTCCTCCTTGAGTGACTAAGGGGTGCTGATCTCAAACACCTTCAGGAGGAGACAAGAATAAACTGGAGAAAAGGCTCCAATCACAACAGGACTGAGGGTTCTCTTCCTCTATCCACTCTCATTCAAGTCACTGAGATATCTAGAATTAGAGTGGAAGGATGGGCTTTGGCCGTGGCAAGCCCGAGCTTCCCACAAACAGGGGAGGTATGTAACAGAGGAGTAATCCCTGTTCAAGTAATGTGCCTTTAATCTGGCAGTGTGGTGGTAAACTGCTGGTAGTCAATTAATAAACACCACCTGCCTGATTGCTTACAAAAGCCTGTCTGTTGAGACAGGAAGTGACTCCTTAGCTCTGACTGAGAGCTGACCTTTGGAGAGACAGAGGAGTGTTCTTGAGACTCCCAGGAGAGTCTGACCAAGAGAACACACATTTCTGGAGCTTACTGGTCTTGAGCTCTGCCCAGCATAGCTGATTGCAAGACACCAAATAAGACTTCTAAACCTGGATGCTGATATTTTCTGTGCACGCACGGGTGCGGTTCCAGGAGAGCAGAGAAGCTTACTCTACATCAAGAAACAGATAATACTTTCATAATTAAGAGACTGCTTATATCTGCTTATTTCATGCTATATGTTTTGGGGCTGTGAGACATGCTTGACTTATGGAGTTGTGAATTAATTGCATGGTATTTTCACTAGAGATACTTCCAAGTGAATAGAAGCTTTGTTCCCCCCCCTGTGTTTGGATGATTTCCTGATGAAAAGGAAAAGGCACAATAAAGCCTATTATAATTTCACCTTATAAAGTCTCCAATTGTGTACCTCTGTGAACGTCCGTCTACAGGAACCATGAAGATCTTTTGTTTTTTTCTCTCAATTAGGTGTTTCTTGAATCAAAATGAGGCTGTTAGAGCTAAAAAGGAAATGTGTTAGAAACTGGTTCAGTATTATGGGTATATAAACAGAGACAATCTTATACACATATTTTCTTTTAGGATGACAAGGCAAACAGCCCTCTAGAGGTATAAATGAAAGAGCATATAATTAAAAAGTTATAGGAGCATATATTTTAGCGTATACAGTGCATATTAATTAGTAACATATATATTTAATATTAAAAATCCATAGCAGTCGTGGTTCAGAGAAACAGATAATTAAAACTGCATCTACCCACCTGCATACATTTGGATTTATTGTGGGAATTGACCTGACCTTATTAGTGTATGGTAAACCAAAAAAATATATGGAACCCATTAAAATCAGAACCAAAAAGACAGAGGTTGGAACCCGTTTCTTTGGTATAACCACCCACATGTGTTTGGATTGCTAATGGAGACTGACCTTACCCCAGGAACTAATTCCGTCCGAGTCTCTCAATCAAGCCCCTAGGGGATACAGTGTCCAGTGTAAAAGTCCATTTTGCTTCCTTCTGTAAAAGGATTCTTTCTCTATCGCCACCTCTCTGCAGTGGTTTCACATGGTCTATGACCTGGTACCTCAGCTGGGCTGGGTTGTGTCCCATTTGCCTAAAGTGGCGTGCCACAGATGTGTCTGACATGACATTTTTAATGTTACTTTTATGTTGGGTTATCCGTTCTTTTAATGTGTTTATGGTTTTCCCCACATAAACCAAGCCACACGGGCATTTGAGGACATATACAATATACGTGCTAATGCATGTATAAAAACCCTTTGTTTTAAATTGTTTACCCATGTGTGTATGACTAAAATGTTCTCCTCTGATCACACCGTGGCATTGACTGCAACTTCTGAAAGGGAATGTGCCAACCTGTTATTTTGACAAAAAAGTTTGTTTAGATGGTTTTAGCGAGTCTGCCTTAACCACTGCATCTTTAAAGTTCTTGGGCCTTTTATAAGCAAAGATGGGAGGATCTTTAAAGAGATGGCTTATAGTATGTGGCCCAGGTCCCCCTTGGGCTTCCCCTTACTCCCCCTCACCTCTGCTCATCTCCACTGTGAATGGGAGCGCTTCGGGTAACGCTGGTTCTGACGGGGGCGAGCACGCACCTCAGATGAGGCTGGGGTGAGCATGGGGGCTGCCGGAGTGGCGAGCGCCTCGTCAGAGCTCTGACGGGAGCAAGTACTCAGGGCGACGTCATCTTACCTTTCATCTTACCTTTGGGCACGCATGCGCAGGGTCTTCCTCTAGTGCAACGGCCATTATCGCGCAAGCGGTGGCCTAAAGGGAAAGGCTCTCTGCGGGGACTACATGTCCCATGAGCCTCTAGGGCAGAAGTCACGTGGTGCGAACTAGCCAATAGCGCTGCTGCAAGTGTGGTTAAGGGAGAGACACAGTTTGTCGCGAGGGAGCTTGCGCTGACAGTTATGACAGTTAAGTCAGTTAGGCAGTTAGGCAGTTAGGCAGTGAGTCAGTTGTAAGCAGGATAGCAAGGGGATAGGTAATGTCCAGGGAGAAGTGCTCCATTGGACTAGGTCAGAACATCCCCATAGGTCCCAGTTAAACCCCATCACTAATACTTGTGTTTTGTAGGGATTGCCCTTAGACAGGGACGCTTCCCTTAGCAATATAGTGTTAGTCAGCATATGTGCTACGGATGCACACGGTGTGCGCTGCCTGCGTATGGGACCAAACCAGGCCATCAAACCATAAACAATCCTAGGGTGGGACCCTCCAACCGGATACCAACCCCCGCGGAGGCAGATCTTCGGTGGACAGACTGATCGGTTGTTTGTTAGCACCCAGTGGCACACGGGTGCTGGAGCGTACGTGCAGGTATATCTACAAGTGTACCAACAATACACAAGGGAGCCGATTCACTAAGATCCGTTAAGTGGCTTTAAGAGCGCAAAGTACCCTTTACGCCTGATAAGGCTGCAGTGCGATTCACTAAGCAGTAATAACTGCGCTTTATCGGTCTTAAAAGGGCTTTTTTTTGCCCTCGGCGCAAAATGTGCATGATCTGGCTATTGTGCTGATTTTTGCCAGTACTACTGATTCACTAAGCAGCGCTTAGTGAATCGGCCTTAAAAATGCGCCAAACAAACGCGCCAGCAAAAGGCAGGCGCAAAAGAAGCTTGGACTTAGAAAAAAATTCTTTGTTTACCTTTTTGCTGGCACACCATCCATACAACAGGCCTGCGGGGGTGTGCGGGGGTCCCCGCGGGGGTGTCCAGGGGTCCCCGCGGCCGTCCGCGGGCCTGCGGTACCAATGGTGTGCCCCCAAAAATTAAACAATACTCTAAAAAAATACCCCCGTCCCCTAACACATATACTACATTAATGGGCAAAATTACTATTATCCACATATGGATAATAATGCATTTGCCCATTAAATATACATTAATCACACTAAAAACATTAAATACATTTTGTACTCACCCTTGTCCGGCACCCACGATGAAGGCCACCCGTATCTTCCTCCCAGTCCATACACTGGGGTGCTGAAAAATATACACAATAAGAAAAAGAGACAAAATAATGTCCCCTAAAACCTTAATGACGTGCATTTCCATGTGGTTTAATTTGGTCTATCAGCTGTAGAAAATTGGTGATATCTTTAAGGTATGCAGGTGTGAATGTTACCAGGGATTGTAGTATTTTGTTTACAAATATGGTACTCGCAACAATACAGTAGGTCTGCCTAGTGGTTTGTCAAAACATTTATGAATCTTTTGTAGTATATATAAGACTGGAGTTATTGGGTGTCTGGCTAGCATAAACTCTCATTGATGTTTATTTATAATGTTTTTTGAGTATGCATCAATAACAGTTTATTGATTTGTCTTTGTAAATTGAAAACTGGATCATATGCTATGATTCTATAGTATTGTTTATTGCTTATTTGTTTTGTGATTTCCAGATGATAGTCTGTTTTGTTGATTATTGCGATAGCCCCGCATTTATCCGTCGGTTTTATGACTATACAGCCGGGGCCCCTTTTATTCTCCAACATCTCTGAATTTTTTCGGGGTTTTTTTCCGAATGCCACGCACTTCACCGCACTTCACCATATTCATGCCGCATTCTGACCGCATTCATACCACATTCATGTTGCATTCACACCCTCGGTTGTTGCGCGGTTGATGCGCGGTTGATGTGTTTATTGATAATGGTTCGGATTTAATTGGTTGCAATTCTTCGCGTATCCGCTAGATGGCAGATATTCATGAATTGTAATGCGCATGCGCTTCAGTAATGTGTCGACTTGCAGTTGTTTAAAAAAAATACCACAGTGGTCCATTGTAAATTAGCCTTGGAACTGAAGGAAGAAGTTACAATAATGTATCAATTTAGGCTTTTCATATTAAAAAAAGACAAGCACAGTTTCTGGTCTGGTTATTGTCCTGAGCGTCCCGCCATGAGTGCACAACTGCAGTCTGTATTCCAAAAACCCGACAGAACGTACGCTTATTTAATATGGGCTGCGATTAATGCAACAGATGATAAGATGGCAACAGTTGTTCAAATTTATCAGTATTTTATCGAAAACTATGACTTTTACAAATTTTCGGCAGATGCTCATGCGTGGAAACGTGCAATAAGGAAAAAGTTATGTAGCGATCCATGTTTTTTTTTTATTGATCCCGATGTTATTGGAGGGTATCGGTGTGTATCACCGGGTTTTTCCCTCTTGCTCCTACTATAATTCCTACGCTCACACACATTTTTAACTCCTTCATCTGCTCTGGAACCTTTCCATCCTCCTTCAAACATGCAACAGTCATACCATTACTCAAAAACAGCAAGCTTGACTGTACCTGTCTTTCTAACTATCGACCTGTCTCCCTCCTGCCTTTTGCCTCTAAAGTCCTTGAACGTCTTGTATTCTCTCGCTTGCTCCATTTTCTCAACACCTATTCTCGCCTAGACACTCTACAATCTGGCTTCTGCACTGCTCACTCCACGGAAACAGCCCTCACTAAAATAACTGACGACCTCCATGCTGCCAAAGACAGAGGTCATTACACTCTGCTCATATTACTCGACCTCTCTGCAGCATTTGACACCGTGGACTATCCTCTTCTCCTTCACATTCTCCATACTCTTGGCATTTGGAACAAAGCTCTATCCTGGATCTCATCCTACCTCTCCCATCGTACTTTCAGTGTCTCTTCTGCTAACACCTCCTCCTTCTCTATTGATCTCTCTGTGGGGGTACCCCAGGGCTCTGTCCTGAGACCTCTTCTCTTTTCTCTGAATACACTCTCTCTAGGTGACTGTGACAGAGTGAAGTCAACTCCTATCAGTTATGTCTGGGAGACATATTTCTGAGTGCTTCATCCAGCATTCATAAGGGTTAACTCAGGTGGAAGTTAGATAATCAGGATGTAAGCTGACACCTGATAGCCAGCAAGGTAGAAAAGGATCTTGTGACTGGCAGTAGCTGGCTCTCTCAGACCAGAGCACATGGATATATGTGCTGTTAGCCAGACGGATACATCAAACTTCTTACTGCAACCAAAGTAAGACTTTTTCATTTGTTTTTCGGATTGCTTCAAACACTCTTACGGTTTGATACTGGTTTAGCCAGCCAGCCTGCTAGCTAGGCCTGCTGTGTTAGTCAGTCCTCCAAATGTGGAGCAGGATTTGTTTTGCTTAAAGGGACAGTGTACCCACATGTTATGTTGTGATGGAGAAATAAAGCCATTGAACGTTTTTCATTATCCTGAAACTACACGTGTGGACTGTTCCCTGACCTCGGCTACAGGCCGTCCTGCCACAGGTGGTGTCAGAAGTGGGATGTCGGATGGCCCCTGTATCTGAAGGGCCACACAGAAAAAAAAAATTGGAGACAATTTTTTCTTAGTTTTTTCAGCAACAGCTCCAGCTAGCAGAGAAGCAAGCTGAGCGACAAGCCAAGCAAGATGAGCAACAGGCCCGGCGAGAGGAAAAGCTACTCCAATTGCTGGCCGAAGGTCCAGCCCCAGGCCAACCAGAGATTCCAAATAACCCACCGGTGATGCTGCCTAAAATGAAGCCAACCGAAGACCCAGAGGCATTTCTCCTCACTTTTGAAAGGGTAGCCATGGCCCACGGCTGGACAGTTGATCGCTGGGTAACAACTCTGGCTCCACTCCTCATAGGAGAAGCTCAGGCAGCCTACCAGGCTCTTCCAGCAGACGAGGCCATGGACTATCAGCAACTTTAATCTGCTATTCTGGATCGCCTAAGCCTCACTCCAGAAAACTACCGACAGCGGTTCCGGACAGTCAAATATGCAAACAGAGACAGACCCTGGGTCGTAGCCCACCGCTTAGTAAACTTATGTACCAGGTGGATACAACCGGAGAAGCATACCAAGGCAGAGATCCTTGAACAGTTTGTGCTCGAACAGTTCATACAGATACTGCCCCCCTCCTCCCGCTCCTGCGTAAAAAGACACGCTGCATTTTCCCTGGATTCAGCGGTCCGCTTGGTGGAAAACTTCCTTGGTGACGACACCCAACAGGATAGCTGGGAACGGGCCGTGCAAATACCAGTTGCTTCCGGTGATGCTAGACGCAGGAGAGCAGACCATCGTGGGGTCTACAACCCACCAGCTCGGGAGATCCAGTCAACCTGATTGGAAGACCCTTTCCCATCTCGGAGGGTTCCTGGTACAAACTCCCGCAGAGACGCCGTCCCGGGTCCGAGACCATTGGATCACCCAAGGGAGGCTGCCACCCACGGTATTCCCTGAGAACCTGGACTCCTGTCACCCATCCGGTGGAGAGGATACCACCACCAACCAGAAGGGAGGATCCCATCCAACAGCGAAGAGGTCCATACACCGAGCCCCATCGAGAGCTTCCACTGACGACCGAGTTGGCAGACTCAGGAGATGATGAGATGGACTGTTCATATGGCAGAACCACTGCCACAGCTTGTCTCCAAGGGGACCACAATCCGTGGTTAGTCCCAGCATCTCTGGAGGGGAAAATAGTAAAAGCCATGCTGGACTCGGGATCTAGATAAACCCTGATCCTAGAGGGCCTAATTCCAAGCAACAGACTATCCTATGACTCTCCTTGGAATATCGAATGTATCCATGGGGATACAAAGAGATACCCGACGGCGAGTGTTCTACTACGTATCAAGGATCAAGAGGCTAGCCTACTAGTAGGAGTTGCTCCCTGGCTACCTGCTCCTGTTATACTTGGCCGAGACTGGCCCTACTTTGAAACATTGTTGGCCCCTACTCCTACGGAACCTACTTCTCTGGTACCGGAGAAGCCCGGAGACTTGTTTCCCTTTTCCCCAGAGATTTTCCCCCGTAGACATCACATCCCAAAGACACATAAACAGAGACGTGCGGAAAAAGAGGACTGGTTAAGAAAGGCTGGGACTGTTGGTAACATTAGTCAGCCCAAAGGACTGCAGGTCATGGCCGGGGATGACCAGGGTGGGGAACAGATAGATATGGGAATTTTGCCAGACCTGGATCTTCCTGACTTCCGTCAGAGGCAGAGGGAAGACCCAGCTCTGGCTAGTCAACATGAGAAGGTGGTACAGGTCAACAACAAGATAATAGATGAACAAGGGGTAAGAGTGTTTCCACATTTTGAACTGTTGAATGACATCCTATATCGTGTGAATAAGGTTACACAAACATGGGAGGTCATTCGACAGATGCTAGTCCCTAAGGGGTTGATTAAAACAGTGTTTACCCTAGCCCATACTCTCCCATGAGGTGGTCATTTGGACAGAGATAAGACCACGGACTGCATCTTGTCCCGGTTTTACTGGCCAGGCATACATGGTGACATCATGAAACTATGTAAACATGTCCTGAATGCCAGTTAACTAGCCAAAAAGGACAGAAGCCGGCTCCCTTGGTCCCTCTGCCCTTGGTAGCCGTCCCATTCGAGAGAATTGGGGTAGATCTGGTCGGACCTTTAGAACCCTCTGCGAAGGGACATAAATTTATACTCGTTGTCGTAGATTATGACACCAGATATCCTGAGGCCTTCCCTCTGAGCTCAGCCACTGCTAAACAGGTTGCTCACAGACTGTTAGAACTGTTCTCTAGGGTAGGATTGCCCCAAGTAATGTTAACTGACCAGGGGACAAATTTCATGTCAAAGTTAATGCAGGATGTCCTGAAGTTATTGGAGGTAAAATCCGTCAGGACCTCAGTCTACCATCCTCAGACAGATGGATTGGTAGAGAGGTTTAACCATACTTTAAAAACCATGCTTAGAAAGTTTGTGGACACGGAAAAGCGAGCTTGGGATGAACTTCTCCCTTTCCTGTTGTTTGCGGTACGAGAAGTTCCCCAATCATCCACAGGCTTCTCCCCATTTGAGCTCCTATATGGACGCCAACCCCGGGGTATTCTCGACCTACGGAAGGAATCCTGGGAGGAGTCCTCCCCCTCCAAGAATATCCTTCAGTATGTCATAGACCTTAGAAACCGACTAGACATGATAGGTCGGTTTGCTAAAGAAAACCTCAAATCTGCTCAAGAACGTCAAGAAAGGCAGTATAACCAAAATGCTCACTTGAGGGTCTTCCAACCTGGGGACCAAGTGATGCTACTACTACCGACATCCGAGAGTAAACTCTTTGCGAAGTGGCAGGGTCCTTTCCAAGTTCTCCGCCGCACCGGGGAAGTGAACTATGAGATCTCTCAACCAGGGTCCAGGAAGGGTAAACAAATCTACCACGTAAACCTCCTGAAACCCTGGAAAATGATGAGATCGCTGTTCATCTACTCTCGGGAAGGAGAGACGGATTTGGGTCCACAGATTCCAAAGGGTAGTACATACAATGACCATCAGGTTCCCATGGGAGAGCAGATAACAACGGAACAAAGGTCAGACCAACTAGAATAATATGACCAATTCCAGATGTTTTTTCTGAGCTGCCAGGGCAGACTGATTTAGTGTCCCATAGGATTGAGACAGAACCTGGCGTAAAAGTACGGTCCCGTCCCTATAGATTGCCAGAGGGCCGAAAAGACCTGGTAGAGAGGGAGATAATAGACATGTTGGAATTGGGCGTGATCGAGGAGTCCCACAGCGAATGGTGTAGCCCTATAGTGTTGGTCATTAAACCAGATGGGAAGGTGAGGTTTTGCGTTGATCTGCGAAAGGTGATTACTATATCCAGATTTGATGCATACCCAATGCCTAGGGTGGATGAATTGCTTGACTCGCTTGGTAAAGCAGAGTATATCTCCACCCTAGATCTCACGAAAGGATATTGGCAGATACCTCTAGCGGAAGAATCCAAATGCAAAACTGCCTTCGCCACCCCTCTCGGTTTATACCAATTCGTCACTATGCCATTTGGGTTACATGGGGCTCCAGCCACGTTCCAAAGTTTAATGGACAAGGTACTACGACCCCATAGGGCATATGCCGTGGCCTACTTGGATGACATTGTCATCTATAGCAGACACTGGCAGTCGCATATAAAAAGGTTAAGGGTAGTCCTAACGTCCTTAAGAGATGCAGGGCTCACTGCAAATCCAAACAAATGTGCCCTGGGTAAATCCACTACAAAATACTTGGGCTATGCCGTTGGGTGAGGGATAGTAAGGCCACTAGCTAGCAAGGTGGCCACCATAAAGGAAGTCCCCACCCCACAGACAAAGACACAGGTCCGCGCCCTTTTGGGGTTAGCAGGGTATTACAGGCGGTTTATCCCCAATTTTTCAGAAATTTCTGCACCCCTAACAGATCTGACAAAAAAGAGTGCCCCGACCCAAGTTAAATGGTCTTGGGAGTGCCAAGACGCCTTTGACATGCTTAAAAAGTGCCTGTCAGAGGGCCCCGCTCTTCGGAGCCCAGATTTTAAAGAGCCCTTCATCATCCAGACGGATGCCTCAGAGGTAAGACTGGGAGCAGGGCTGTCCCAGCAATTTGATGGTGTTGAACACCCAATACTGTTCATCAGCCGGAAGCTGTTCCCAAGGGAAGTGAGGAATTCCGTCATTGAGAAGGAGTGCCTCGCTGTAAAATGGACAATTGAGGCCTTGAGACATTATGTCGCCGGAGTACACTTCACCCTGGTCACTGACGATGTGCCCTTGAAGTGGTTAAACACCATGAAGGACACAAAATCAAGGTTGACCAGGTGGTATATGGCCCTCCAACCCTTCTCTTTTGACATTCAGCATAGACCTGGAAAGGACCATGGAAATGCTGATTTTTTGTCGAGAGAAGGAATGGAGGGTCGGGCTTCAGCCGTGTGGGACACTAGCCACACACAAACAGGGGAGGTATGTGACAGAGTGAAGTCAACTCCTATCAGTTATGCCTGGGAGACATATGTCTGAGTGCTTCATCCAGCACTCATAAGGGTTAACTCAGGTGGAAGTTAGATAATCAGGATGTAAGCTGACACCTGATAGCCAGCAAGGTAGAAAAGGATCTTGTGACTGGCAGTAGCTGGCTGTCTCAGGCCAGAGCACACGGATATATGTGCTGCTAGCCAGACGGATACATCAAACTTCTTACTGCAACCAAAGTAAGACTTTTTCATTTGTTTTTCTGATTGCTTCAAACACTCTTACAGTTTGGTTCTGGGTTAGCCAGCCAGCCTGCTAGCTAGGCCTGCTGTGTTAGTCAGTCCTCGCAATGTGGATCAGGATTTGTTTTGCTTAAAGGGACAGTGTACCCACATGTTATGTTTCGATGGAGAAATAAAGCCATTGAACATTTTTCATTAACCTGAAACTACACGTGTGGACTGTTCCCTGACCTCGGCTACAGGCCGTCCTGGCACAGTGACCTAATAATATCTTTTGGGTTTAATTATCACCTCTATGCTGACGACACATAAATATATTTCTCAACACCCGACCTTACACCTGCTGTACAAACCAAAGTTTCTAAATGTCTCTCTGCTATATCATCCTGGATGGCCCTCCGCCGCCTTAAACTCAACATGGCTAAAACAGAGCTCCTCATACTTCCTCCCAAACCTGGCCCTACTACCTCCTTCCACATTACACTTGGAACTATAATCATTCACCCAGTAGCCCAAGCACGCTGCCTTGGGGTCATACTCGACTCCTCTCTCACATTCGCCCCACATATTCAAAACATTTCTAAAACCTGTCGCTTTTTCCTCCGCAATATAACTAAGATACGCCCTTTCCTCTGTTGCTCGACTGCTAAAACTCTGACTCAGGCCCTCATTCTCTCCCGTCTTGATTACTGTAACCTCCTGCTGTCCGGCCTTCCTGCCTCTCACCTGTCTCCCCTACAATCTATCCTAAACGCTGCTGCCAGAATCACTCTACTCTTTCCGAGATCTGTCTCAGCATCTCCCCTCATGAAATCCCTCTCCTGGCTTCCGATCAAATCCCGCATCTCACACTCCATTCTTCTACTCTTTAAAGCTTTACACTCTTCTGCCCCTCCTTACATCTCAGCCCTAATTTCTCGTTATACACCATCCAGACTCTTGCGTTCTTCTCAAGGATGTCTTCTTTCTACCCCCTTTGTATCTAAAGCCCTCTCCCGCCTTGTGTCAGTAGAATCGGGGTTGATCCATGGAAGCAGATGGCACAATGCAGTATCTGAACAAGGGCAAGTTCAGATAAAGATCATCGAGTGGTGGGCTACGCAAAGTGTGTAACCTTTTATGCATGGCGACGAGGTACAGGTGTTGAAAGTGGGCGTACTCTAATGTGAGTCATTAACGTGTAAATACACCATCCATTTTGTGGATTCACTGCAAATTGAATACACATCGACTAAACATCGAATATACATTCTTGTGTTTGCATTTCTTTCTACTCGCAGCAATGCCTGTTAAAAAGATTTCAAAGGATCTCAGCATGAGAATTAAGGAGATGTACTTGAGCGGAAAACGAATTGCAGATATCCAATGCTGGTTAGCTGCTTCTGGCCTCTTTGTGCCATCAACCACCCTGTGCTATCATGCACACGGAAAAAACAAACAACGCACGAGGACACCAACGGTAACTAACGCGTAAGTATATTTATATAACTATATAATACAGTATATCTATTATTGTTTATATTGCTGCATATTAATAGAACTATATATTGTGTAGACCTATCTCATTTTATAGTTATTTCGGTATATTTATTTAACTACAGTATATCTATTGTTTATATTGCTGCATATTAATAGAACTATATATTGTGTAGATCTATCAAATTTTATAGTTATTTCGGTATATTTATATAACTACAGTATATGTATTGTTTATATTTCTGCATATTTATAGAACTATATATTATGTAGATCTATCTAATTTTATAGTTATTTCGGTATATTTATATAACTACAGTATATCTATTGTTTATATTGCTGCATATTAATAGAATGGCCTACTGTACTGTAACTTACCGGATTGTTGTTTCTCTGTACACTGTAGGGAGACAACTCTTCTGGTTGACAAAATAAGTGAAGAGAATGATGAGAAGAGTGTATTAAGGGTCAAATACACTCTGCAGCAAAATCACAATCTCACTGTATCCGAGACCAGCATAAAGAAGATGAGACGCAGAATTGGATGGAAATATGGACGTGTGAGGTTAGTACTGGACAGGAGGTAAAAGTGTTGTTTAAGAAACTGTACTGTACCTATAAAATTATTCCTTGTCATTACAGAGCGTACCCTGTGATAAGGGACGTTAACAAGATCAAGAGAGTGGTACAGGCCCAGGCATGGATCGACAGTGGAGAAACTTTCCAGGATTGCATCTTCACTGACGAGTTTACTGTTTCGCTGGAGAGATTTGCCACCTTTGCATTCCACATTAAAGGTTGCATATCTATGAAGCCGCGTCCAAAACACCCAGTGAAGATGCATGCGTGGGGTGCCATCTCTAGGCGTGGACCAGGATGCATCGTCATCTTTGAAGGTACAGTAAAATGTACGTTACATGCTTTTGCCTTATGCACTGTACTGTACTAGTGTATAGTTTTTTGAGCACTTTTCTTTTCTTGTTATAAGAATCATGAATAAAGCTTTCTTCCAAGAGAAAATTGTGCCTGAGATTGTGGAATACATCACACGTGAGTTCCCGGATGGTCACCGTTTCTTCCAGGACAACGATCCGAAGCACACCGCGTCATCAAGGCGCATATCCTTGAGCGTGGTATCAACTGGGTGAAGACGCCAGCGGAGTAAGTGCGGTAACCATGTCTCATTGACAACCCCCCACACCTACATCAAAGAAAAAGAAAGAATGACAAAAAGTGGCAATTTACTGCATCAACAACATGAATCAGATAATGTTTTTTTTAACTCTCAATTTCACAGTGCTGTGCAAATCAGATTTACATATCAAATTCGAGAAGGGATTATCAAAAGCGTTACTGTAAAAAAAAACCTCAAAGGGTTGAGGGGGTGGATGGGTGAGTCATGCGCTGTAATCATCAGCTTGCTCCCATCCCAAAAAGGATTACAGAGAGGTGACTGAAAGCCAACAATAGGAAAATTAGATTTAGGATTAGCTGTTCTGCAGTTCAAAGAAATGGCATATTTTCAAAAGGCAGGTCATAATAATAATTTGATCCCTACAGCCCCAAATACATAAAAAGCACACAAATCAACCATGTGCAGTCAAACGCAGTGTCGCAGTAAAAAGCTACAGCACAGATTAAATATCGTAATATCAAGATGGTTTAGGCAGGCTTGTGGAGAAAATAAAAATAGAAAATGAGGAGAAAAACATATATATATATTTTTTTTGGGTTGTCACTCACTCTTGAACTTTGCAAGCAAGCAGTGGTGAAATTACAGACGCGTGCACAGTAATCATCAGCTTTGTACTGTAGCTCCCATCCCAAAGAGGATTATAGAGAGGTGACTCAAACCAACAATAGGAAAATTAGGCACGCAGGCGCAGAGAGGTGATGCTTGGCTAGGGACGGATGATTAAAAACACAATGACAAGCTTTAGAAACGGAATGGCTCTGGAGAGGTGTCTGTCGATAAGAGGTTCAAATCCTTGAGCGAGCCTTGTGTGTGTGCGTGGGGTAGGGGGGTACAGCTGCATGAAGGATTAGCTGTACTGCAGTTCAAAGAAATGGCATATTTTCAAAAGGCAGTTCATCATAATAATTTGATCCCTATACCCCCAAATACATAAAAAGCACACAAATCAACCATGTGCAGTCAAACGCACAGTGTCGCAGTCAAAAGCTACAGCACAGATTGAATATCATAATACTGTATGTACTTATATTGGCCACTTTGACCATTAGTTCAGGGAGTACTATATCTCCTACATCACTGAACGGCCTTAGAGTGCAGATAATTGGGATCTTGGAGAGATCCTGTGATCTCCCCTCCCCCTTTATTTCGTGTATGTATTATTCAATATCCCTCTTGCACCGGCTGGAATCATACTTCCAACCCACTGGTGAGCGCTTCATCAAAAAGTTTTCCAATGCGCATGCGCCTAGCTGTCCACCAATTGTTCAGTATCTAATGTAGAAGCTGCTAAGCCAATGATATTGCTGGACTTCATTTTTGCGAATTGTGACTTAAATAATAGAACTAAATAACTGTCTGATGACAAAGTTTATTTTCTGAGAAAAAATAAACGTATTACTGTAATGGTTGGTTCAAATTTGTCAGTCCCCAGAGACCCCTCGGTCAGTCCCAACAATAATTTTCTCGGGGTGGCGTCTCTTTTTCACATGTACTCATGTTCCTAGATGTGATGACATGCATATGCATTTCAACAAGATTCCAATGCGCATGTGCCTAGCTGTCCACCAATTGTTCAGTATCTATTGTAGAAGCTGCTCAGCCAATGATATTGCTGGACTACATTTTCGCGAATTGTGACTAAAATAATAGAAATAAATAACCATAAGCAAAGCAATGAATTACAGGAGAATCGTTTGACTGTGCATTGATATTGATATGTTAAAAAAGAATAAAATACGGCAGTTGTACTCACCATAGACTTTGCCAATCGGTTGGCGCCGAGACAATGCCAGTCCTGTGTTCTTGATTATACATGTAGTTGACAGGGGACAGCAGGCCTGCTACACCTGTAGTTGACAGCTGATGAAGCTGGAAATCGTTTTGGTACATGCAAGCTTGCTGGTATCTGTACGTGAAATTCTGCACAGGCTGCAGGTATCCAGGCGAGGACAGACAGCAAGGGTTGCCGGTCACCAGCTTTTCCCTGACGGTCGGACCGTTATTGGAAGCCAGTGCTGGTGCTGGCGCATTGCTTGCCTGGGACTGACGATTCTTAGTTTGTTTTACCATGACCTTTCGCCTTGTGAAGTCTCCATGATCAAAGATACTGGAAAATTCAGGCGCAACACACCAATACCCTCCTTTAACACCGGGTGCGGGATCAATACGAAAAAAACAAGGATCGATAAATAACTTTTTCCTTATTGCATGCTTCCACACACGAGCATCTGGTGAAATTTGTAAAAGTCATAATTTTCCATAAAATATTGATAAATTTGACCAACTGCTGCCATCTTATCATCTGCTGCACTAATTGCTGACCATATTAAATAAGTGAACGTTATGTTGAGGTTTTTGAACACGGACTGCAGTGGTGTACTCATCTCTGGACCTCTCTGGACAATACAACACCAGACACTTTGCATTAAGTTTTTAATATGAAATGCCTAAATAGATACAGTGTTGTAACTTCTTCAGTACCAAGGTCAATTCACAATGGACCACTGTGGTATTTTTTAAACACCTTACTGAATATTTACTTACTTACTGAATATTTTTTATTCTTTTTATTCAAGGGGACCCACTTCATTGGCAGTTTGCAGGTTTTTCTTTCATTCTTCTCCAATCCCAGAACTCGGCAAGTAAACCGCATCTCCTACATTCTCCAACCCAGACCCGGCTACGCTAAACTATCGACCTTCCAGGCACGCCTCCGCTGCTGCAGGTGTGTGGTGTTATACTTTCCCACCTCAGTACCGGGGTCTTGTCTTGTTTGTGGGCAGCACGAGAGCTACATCGGGTTTGGCACATTGTGGATCGGGTAGACAGATTGTTGGGAGGGGCTGGGATTGACCCATCGGTCTTGGTACATTTTGGCACCAATACCAATGTTAGACAAAGATGGAGGGTCCTAAAAAATGATTTCAAGATCTAGGCCAAAAGCTTAAGGCAAGGACCTCCAAAGTAATATTTTCTGAAATACAGTACTACCAGTGCCATGCGCTACTGCAGGGAGACAGTCAGAGATTACGGAGGTCAATGCATGGCTAAGAAAGTGGTGTAGGAAGGAGGGTTTGGGGGTTTTAGAGCACTGGGACTATTTTTCTGAGAGGTGTCATCTTTATTCTAGGGACGGATTGCACCTCAATGAAGAGGGGTCTTCTGTGCTAGGGGGGAGAATTTTTAAATGGTTGGAGGAGTTTTTAAACTAGGATGGAGGGGGGAGGGGAATGTAACGGATAAAAAATTAAATAAAATAGATGATGAAACAAGGGGCTATGGAGGTAGAATGGGGGCAATTTCTAGTTTGACAGGCGGCGAAAAACTCCTAGTAAATATAGATAATACTAGAAAACTTTTAAATACTAAACCAAGTTGGCGCAGTAAGGAAGAGGCAGATAAGATAATAGTACAGTCTGAAAAACTCTTAAATACATGCTTGCTAATACAAGAAGCCTGACAGATAAAATGGGGGAGCTTGAATTAAAAGATACAAGGGAGCAGTATGATATCATAGGCATTATTGAAACATGGTGGGATGAAACTCATGACTAGGCAGTTAATTTGGAGGGTTATTCCCTTTTTCGGAAGGGTGGAGCAAAGAAAAGAGGAGGAGTATGCTTATATGTTAAATCGGATCAAAAACCTATTATAAGGAAAGATGTTTATGAAGGGAATGATGAAAATGTAGAGACCTTGTGGATAGAAATTAGCAGTGGAGGTAAAAGTATAAAGAAAGTATTTGTAGGGATATGCTATAAACCACAAAATATCTGTGCAAATGGAGAGGCATCAAAACTAAGTCATGCTTGCATAATGGGTGATTTTTTTTTTTTCAACTTCAAGTTTATTGTAAGGAGTTTTCAGTACATATACTGTAGTATCACAGTGCATATAAAATAAATATCTCATATATAACATTTCAGTGTGACACCTAAGTTCCCTCCTGAGTACCTGTGCAGTATGAACATTGATATATCTCCAGCTTATTATGTGGTACCTTAGTGTAATTGCGCTTATAGGTAAAATAAAATAAGGATAGGGGAGGGGGAAAGATAGGGGGGTGATGACCCCAGGAACGCGGGCCCCTCCTGTTTTTATAATGGGATTTATGTTCAGTTCGCGATTTGCATAGTCCCTCAGCTCCTGTTGGTTTAGCTCTTGAGCCTCTTATGTCTTATTGCTGCCCCGTGTATGGCCAGGCAGTCCATTGCAATGTTCTCGCCCTTTGAGTGAAAATGCATTTTGAGCTATCATTGCCAGATTGTGGTTACCTATACCCCTGGGATATCTGTCTGTTCCAACCAAGGTGACCAGACTTTTAGATATTTGGTGCCAGTGTCATTAACCAAGCTCGTAAATGTTTCCATCTGGCATATGTACCACATTCGATTTCGAATCTTAGGGTTGTTTGGGATCTCGGGTTGTTTCCACATAGCTGCGATCTCGCACCTCGTTGCTGTTGCGAAATGTGCAGCTAATTTATTTCCAGTTTTAGATAAACCCGGCCATGGTCTATTCAGAAGGAACAGCCACGGGTCCGGGGGAATTGTGAGGTCGAAAATCCTCTGGATCCAATATCTAATTTCTTCCCAAATGGGTGAGATTCGAGGGCAAGACCACAGCATATGTAACAGGTCCGCCGATTCTCCACACTGTTTTGGACACAGCGGGGAGTATCCTGGCACAAACTTTGATAATTTCAGTGGGGTGAGGTACCACCTCATCAATATTATATACATTTTCCTTCAAAGTCGTACAAATAGAGCTTTTGGCAGCCGCCTCTAGTATGGCCGACCATTCTTCCTCTTCCAGCGCTTCTCCCAGATCCGTCTCCCACCTTATTCTATATGCTAGTTTTTGCTCTTGTTGTGCATTTCCAGAACCCACTATTTCTCCATAGATCTGCAATGTAAGTCCCCATGTGTCTGTTTCTGTCAGACAGAGCTTTTCAAATGTGGTTAATGTTGGGTATGGCGTGTTCTTGTTAAAGTACGCCCTGATCTGGAGGTATTGGAAAAATTCGGAATGTGGGATGCTTTTCTCGGACCTGATTTGTTCAATTGATTTAACTTTATTTGGTATCCCCTCCAGATCTCTGAGCCGAATATATCTATATTGTTTCCAAATCCCTGAGGTGTTTTCTGCTAGCCCTGGCGCAAAGTCGGGGTTGTCTCACAACGGGGACATCAGTGAGTGTTTGGACGTTAAGGTATATTTAAATTTAGCGGCCTCCCAAATCGATAATGAGTTGATCATCGAGGAAAGCGGCCGGTCAGCCCATTTAACGGCTGTTTTAGGTAATCAAAGCAGATTGTCTAACTCCAATGGGGAGGAGACCGACTTCTCCAGATCCACCCATCTTTTCAATGCTGGGTTGGTCTGCCACATAATGGGTGATTTTAATTATCCAGACATAGACTGGGGCAATGAGATTAGCATTACAACAAATGGAAAAAGGTTTTTGGGGGTGCTTAAAGACAATTATATGACCCAAATTATTGAGGAACCAACAAGGAGAGGGGCAATACTGAATTTGGTAATATCAAACAATGTAGAAATAATAGCAAATATTCAAGTCCTGGAACATTTGGATAACAGTGATCATAACATGGTCTCATTTGAAATAAATGATCAAAAAACAGATTACTTGGGTTCCACAAAGACCTTAAACTTTAGAAAGGCAGATTTTAATAAACTGAGGTCTAATCTACAAGTAATACATTGGGATGATGTTTTTGCAGGGAAAAATGTAGAAGATAAATGGGCAGTCTTTAAAATATTGTTAGAAAAGCAAACTCATCAGTGTACCCATAGCCTTGGGTAATAGGTATAAAATAAAAAAGTCAAAACCAATGTAGCTAAATAAACAGGTAGGGGAGGAAATTGACAAGAAGAGGAAGGCGTTTTGATTCTTTAAGTCAGAAGGGACGGAGACATCGTATCAGAATTATAAGGAATGTAACAAAAATTGCAAAAGGGCAATCAAATTAGCAAAAATGGATAATGAAAAAAGGATTGCATTAGAAAGTAAGATCAATCCTAAAAAGTTCTTTAACTACCTCAATAACAAAAAATGAGAAAAAAAACTATAGGACCCTTTCAGTATGAGATGGGCAGGCAGATTATTGGAGATAAGGAAAAAGCAGAGGTATTAAACAAATTCTTTGCCTCTGTTTTTACCAGTGAAGAATCAATTTCAATTGTAGTGCCACAGGGGGAAGCCACAACCTCCATATTAATGAACAATTGGTTAACTGAGGAAGAAGTTCATAGGCAGCTTGAAAAAAATCAAGTACACAAGGCACCTGTCCCGATGGTATACATCCAAGTGTTCTCAAGGAATTAAGTTCAGTAACAGCCGAATTCAGACCTGTAAGTCTTTCTTCAATAGTGGGGAAACTACTTGACGGTTTAATATGGTATAATATTCAGGAATACTTAATGGAAAACAAAATTATTAGTAATGGTCAGCATAGATTTATGAGGGATAGATCATGCCAAACTAACCTCATTTGTTTCTTTGAGGAGGTAAGTAAAAATTTAGACCAGGGTAATGCAGTTGATGTGGCCTACTTAGATTTTACAAAAGCAGGAACAAAAAGACATACACTACTTCCTAATAGGATAGATCAAAATAGTAGAGCGTTCCCAAAGTGGAAAAAAGCTAATTTATTAGAATCATGGAGAAAAAAACAGCATACACAGGCCTACACCTACACATTTCAAGCGTTAACGCTTTATCAAGGTGGATAAGAGATATGGAAACAAAAAGAAAACAGCGCACAACGCCAAATAGTGAAGTAAGTAATATAATGTATTACAATGTTAAAGGGGTAATAAATCTGCGTACATCAGATAGAAATAACATGTGCATTTAGTGCATAACACACTGGTTACCACTCTGTAGCTGTAAAACAGGACGGTCTGGCACTCAGCTGTCTCTGCAGGAGCCTCTATGATGGTTCTGGGGCATGGGATCCTTCATGCACTCCTCACACAGCAGGACGCTGCTCACAAGGGGATTCCTTTCAAGCAGCCTGGTAATACTGCAGATTCAGACACTTAGTGGGACCGCTCCTCAACCGGCGATATACTGCCTCCAGGGGAATTCCCCTACAGTCCCCCGTCTCTCCTGTGTAGATTTGCTGCTTTTCCCAGCTGCTATGATCTTAGGGCAGTCCAGAGCTGTTGGAATTGCTCTGCAAACACTTCCGCAGCTGCAGGGGCTTACACAGCGTGCCACGATGCCGCTCCGTCACGTGGTGTAGCGGAGTGACGTCACAGTTCTCGTGGCAATGGAGGAATCAATAGGGAGAAAGAAGGAGAGTCCCTTACAGTCTCTTACCGGCGCAGAAATCGCTCAGTTAGCACGGTGGCAGCCAATATAAGCTGATAGTGATACAAATCCAAAGGATGAATATAGGCAAAATTATGGCATTAATACATCCAACATGTTTCGTAGATCTAACTACTTCTTCAGAAGAAATTTATTTCCCCCCTTATGAGATATCATTGCATGATATGTCACTGAGGTTTTTTCTTTAAAATAAGAAATAAATAAGTATAGATATAGTATTAAGTACTGTATATGTTGTCTAAATTTAGCATAGTTTGAACTTGATGGACATATGTGTTTTCTCAACCTCATCTACTATGTAACTATGTAAGAATGTTTTGGCGGGGCTTCTTCGATCTCAAATGATGCTTAGATGAGAATGTTGTTGGGTTTTCTGTTTGTCCTCGCTCGGGGTGGTTTCCTAGTATTTTGTTGTGTATTAATTTTCCAGTTATACACCCTGTCGAAATAGTAGTCTAAAAAAAAGGTTTTCAAGATTCCTCTTCAAACTACAGACTTGGCACGTGTTCATATTTAGACTCAGCCCAACCCTTTTTCATCTTTCATATATAAGACTCGGACTACCCAGTTATTTATCCATGGCATCGTGCAGTGACCTTCTCCATACTTTCAGACTGATGGATAGAGTTTCCCAGTTGCAAAAAAAGGACATTTTATTTTCAAAGAAAAACTACTAAAATGTTTCCCTTTCAATTATGTTCACTGCTCTTGTCATGGTTTTGTAGCCTTTAATAAGGCACCAGCCCTTGAGACCAGGCATGCTATCTTTATGTGCATAATTTATATGCGTGGAAAACTCAGTTTGTGTTGATATCCAAATGGTTCAGAAAAGACCAAAAAAAAGATGATATCATCCATGTATCTTCCACAGGTCTCCCAAATCTGCAGCATTAGGCCGCACATATAGTGCCTAGTGATATCAGGTTTATAGAAAACCCACTAATAGGACTAATAAGGTGTTTGAGATATTCTCCATGAATTTTTTAATTCTTCCCTATGAATTACTTGTGTGAATGGTGTTGAAATAGTGAAAACGTTCTTAGTTTTCTCTCGTAATGCTCTGCCTGAGCGATGCCCTGTGTGCGGATCAGCCAAACAATTGGAGTCTCTCTTTTGCGATCTTTGATGACGTGTTTAAGCCAGGAAATAGGCCCGATGGTTGGGCAACATGGTGGTCTGGTATTTTCCCCTTCAGTTCAAGGGGTGACACAGCAACCCAACAAACGGATCTGTCTCTGTCAGCTTCCGGCTTCCAAAGGATAAGTCACTTGCGAGACGTCTGACACGTGACATCCCTTGGAAGCCAGAAGTTAATAGCATAAAATATGGATACAAACTTACATAGTCCAAGTGAAGGTTCACTCACAGTATTATCTTAAATGCCACAGGTGCTCAACAGTAACTATGAAGTCTCCGGGAAGCGCAATATATGTAAAGAAAAATAAATAGTGATAGTGCAATATTGTAAAAATTAAGCTCAGAAAATGATGACTCGGCTCTCTATTATATACTCACAAACATGAGAGGTTTTGCAGGCACATAAAGGTATCTTTTAGGGACGCTCTTAGTTGTCACTCAATCACCAGGAGATGCAGAAATCGATATTTCCCCAAATAGATAGACTCCCAGGGACCTTGTTTAAAAGATACAACTGTGATAACGTGATTGGTGAAAAAAACTGGCGCTAATTAAGTGCTAGTGATCACTTAAATTACAGTGAATATATATAACTCATAAATAGTGATATCGAAGAAAATCGTGACTCAAATAGTGCAAAGGTGAAAGTATAATATAAGTTGCAACCCCCTGCTCAGACCCTCTGGAAGGGACTGTCTTGACTGGTCCCAGAAGATCAAACGATATTTTCTCAACCCAGGGGGAGCATGTGGGAGAAAACACAACAAGAAAACACACTAAGTGCAGACTGGAATGTACAGGTGTGAGATGATTGTGATGCTTGGCCTCTAAGTGCTGCCTACTCACAGGATGTAGGTAGGATATGTATAGTGGCGTGATCAGTAGAATCTGGTGGGTCCCTCTGAGTAAACACAGGAGGTGGCTGGAACTGGGGTGTCATTAGCAGGTGTACATGGAAAGATAAAAACAGACCTCCATGGTGCAGATCAATGGTATACAAAAAACTTTATGAAAGGATATAAAATGTGCACTCACAATATTTAAAAACAAAATAAGCGTTTTTCACTATATAAGTGATGGGAGGGTAGGGATGGTTGCCTCAGCTCACCGCACCGCCGATATCCTGGATAGTTCTCCTCCGCAGGCTCCCTGCTACACCCAGGCAGTGTGGGGATCTCCAGCTGCGGTCTCTCCGGTGCGTCGCGTCACTTCCGGTCTGCACGATCAGCTCCGTCGCGTCACTTCCGGTTCGGCGGTTGATTGGCAGTTCGCGGGCACCAATCCTCTCACCTCCTGGGCGGGTCCACTCTACGCGTTTCGCCAATGGAATGGCTGGCTTCGTCAGGAGTATGGGGGGGGGGTCCTGACGAAGCCAGCCATTCCATTGGCGAAACGCGTAGAGTGGACCCGCCCAGGAGGTGAGAGGATTGGTGCCCGCGAACTGCCAATCAACCGCCGAACCGGAAGTGACGCGACGGAGCTGATCGTGCAGACCGGAAGTGACGCGACGCACCGGAGAGACCGCAGCTGGAGATCCCCACACTGCCTGGGTGTAGCAGGGAGCCTGCGGAGGAGAACTATCCAGGATATCGGCGGTGCGGTGAGCTGAGGCAACCATCCCTACCCTCCCATCACTTATATAGTGAAAAACGCTTATTTTGTTTTTAAATATTGTGAGTGCACATTTTATATCCTTTCATAAAGTTTTTTGTATACCATTGATCTGCACCATGGAGGTCTGTTTTTATCTTTCCATGTACACCTGCTAATGACACCCCAGTTCCAGCCACCTCCTGTGTTTACTCAGAGGGACCCACCAGATTCTACTGATCACGCCACTATACATATCCTACCTACATCCTGTGAGTAGGCAGCACTTAGAGGCCAAGCATCACAATCATCTCACACCTGTACATTCCAGTCTGCACTTAGTGTGTTTTCTTGTTGTGTTTTCTCCCACATGCTCCCCCTGGGTTGAGAAAATATCATTAAAAGATACAACTGGACATAGTGCAAACCGTATATATAGTTTATAGATTAAAAGTGGATCAAATTACACTCACATGGTTTCAGATACAAGCAAGCATTTAGATCTCAATGGATCTCTCTGGCCGGGTGGATGGTATCTCCGCTTCCCCTCTCTCGTGGCGTGCGTTCCACCGGTGCGTTCCAATCAACCGGAAGTGATGTCATCCGCTGCGTCCACTTCCTGGGGTTCCGGCTGGCTCAGGGAAAAAACGTCACTCTACGCGTTTCACCACATAGGTTTCATCAGGAGTGACGTTTTAGTGATTGGGAGAGATATTTATACCCTAATCTGGGTTCTCATTGGTCAATAGTTCACCTGGTTCTATTTAAGTTAATCGTGTGAACTTAAAGCTATAATGAGACTGAAACATTTCTGTATTGCACATGTTGACAATTCTATAGTGCAAATAGCAAGTATTTATACAATCCATCATAAAATACACATCCTTTATACAATCAGTTTAAAATGTTTATTTTATAAAAATTTTAATTATGTTTATTTAATAAAATCCTCAATATAGGGTTGCAATTGATAATCCATAAAATAGTTTTAAAATGTGTCTAAATATAAAAACGCAGTATTAAAAAATACTAAAATTGCTATACAATGTTAAAAACAGGTAATAGAAAGGGAATGATGTCCCTACACTGGGGGAATATGGGTGGAAAATACATAGCATTAATCATTTGAGCAGAGGCAATTTCTAAAATGAAAGCAAAAACAAAGTGTTAGTTCATTATAAAATCACAAAAAAGGTTTAAGATCAAAATCTAAATTTAAACCGGATGGGGACATAGTTTTTAGTTCGAACATCCAAAAAGATTCTCTTTTAATCAGTGCTGTGTGTCTATTCCCTCCTCTCCAATGGGGCATAACTTGCTCGATTGCTTTAAATTTTAACCCCTTAGGGTCCGCATTATGTGCCATCAGGAAGTGGTTTGGAACACTATGGGTTGTCATTCTCTTTTTTATGTTCCCTATGTGTTCCAAAATGCGTATTTTCAGGGGTCTTATAGTTTTCCCTATATATTGTAGACCACACTCGCACTCAATCATATAGATAACAAAGTTAGACCTACAGTTTAAATGCTGTTTTATACTATATACCTTCTTTGTGATATTAGACTGGAAGGTATTAGTAGTCTTACAACTTTTATGGCAAGCAGTACAAAATTTGCAATCAAAGAACCCTTTCGGTGGTTCTAACCATGTGGGGTTTCTAGTAATTGGGGAACCCCTCAAAGCGCTAGGTGCTACAAATTTCTTTACGTTTGGTGCTTTCCTATACACCATTTGAACTTTATCAGGTAAAGAAGTACCTATGATGGGATCATTTTTTAGGATAGACCAGTGATTGTTCAGTATGTTATTTATTTTATGTGCATCCCTATTGTATTGAGTAATAAAGGGTACCTTTAAATTGTCATTCCCACTAGTTTTTACCCTAGGGGTTAACATAGACTCTCTTGACACATGTCTTGTTTTATCCAATGCTTTTTGAATAATATTGGGTTTGTAATTCCGCTCTGAAAACTTTCTGGACAATACAGTTGCTTGTTCTTCGTACACATCATTGTCGGTGCAATTTCGTTTAAGTCTGCAGTATTGGCCATATGGGATGTTATTAATCCATTTATTGAGATGGCAACTTGACTGCAGGATGTAGTTGTTCGCATCTACATCTTTGAAGAAATTTTTTGTTTTTATAACATTATTTTCTATGTATATTGTTAAGTCCAGAAAGTTTACAGTGGTTTTACTGGCAGTGGAGGTAAATCTAAGATTTAATTCATTATTATTAAGGTACACAAGAAATGCATCTAGATCCTCCAATGTGCCCTTCCAAACAAAGACAATATCATCAATGAACCTCTGCCATGTGACCAAATTTGCGCCCAGACCTATCCAAGACCATATATACAGATCTTCCCACATGGCCATAAGTAGGTTGGCATAGTATATAATAGAGTGCCGAGTCATCATTTTCTGAGCTTAATTTTTACAATATTGCACTATCACTATGTATTTTTCTTTACATATATTGCGCTTCCCGGAGACTTCATCGCTACTATACATCACGAGGATTGACCGAGCAAACCTCAACTGGGTCACAGCTGCATCTTCCTATATGTTTGTATAAGTATCACTGTGTATTAATATTTTTACTTTTTACATTATTATCACTGGTAAATATTTGATTATTTAGAGCGCCACATTTTGATAAGTTTTCTTTTGTATGCTCAACAGTTACTATAAGTAGAAGAAGCAACCTGTGAAGCTCAAAGCAATCCACCCTATGGCAAAAGCCTTTCACATGAACACGGTCTCAGAGCTACATGACATTTCCTGGAGTCTGATGCCACCCTCTCTCCAGCGCAGATTGCCTTTCTGGATGGCATCTGATTCCTTCTCACTCACAACAATTTCATGTTTGATGGGGGTTTCTATCTCCAGACACGTGGCACAGCCATGGGTCATCTTTTGCGCCTTCCTATGCCAACCTGTTCATGGGTTGGTGAGAACAGATACACGTGTTTGGAAATAGAAACCCCTATCGAAATTTTATAGTCACTTACCACTGCTACATTGATGACCTGATCATTGTTTGGTCAGGCACCATCACTGAGTTACATGCATTTTTTTCTTATCTTCACCCTAACACTTTCAACCTCACATTCACTCACCATTATCACCATCATCACATTCAATTCTTGGACTTGTGCCTTTATGTCGGTTTGGATTTAAAAACATTCACTAAAATCTATAGGAAGCAACATTCTAGGAACACTCTGTTGCATGCCTCCAGTTGTCATAGTTCCAATCTCATCAAGGGACTACCCTATGGACAATTACTGCACCTTCGCAGGAATTATTCCACTATGGAAGACTATGACGTGAGTTCTCAGGAACTCACGGATAGACTTCTCATAAGATGTTATGACCCTGGTAATCTCCATCAGGCCTATATCAGAGCAAGGGACAAACCTAGAGATCAATTGATTAACACTGATCTCTCTACATTTTCACATGTCAAGGAAACCCAAAATAGTAATGATTTAGAGACAAATAAATCCGAATCACCATTCTTTATTACGCAATTTAGTACACAATCCATTAACATTAAATCTATAATAAAACAACATTGGGGGATTCTGAACACTGATATACTTTTAAAAGATATGGCTGCAATGGATCCTAAATTTGTGTTTAAAAAGGCCCATACCTTGGGCAACATGGTGTCACCTAGTATGGTATCTACTAAATATGACGGTAACACAAATATGCTAGGTTGTTTCCCATGTGGAAAATGTAAAATTTGCCAACATGTCCTGAAATCCAAGATCTTCATGAATAGTGAGAACACTAAAGAATTTAAAATCCTCTCCTTCCTAAATTGTAACACTGATCAAGTAATCTATATGATCACATGCGGGTGCAATAAAAGATACGTGGGACTTACCACTAGAGCATTAAAAATAAGGATGTTAGAACACATGAGACATATAAAAAATATGGATATTACCCATCCTGTCTCTAGTCACTTTAAAGAATGCCAAAATGGCAGTCTAAGAAACTTCAAATGTATTGCCCTAGAACAAATTAAAATACATACTCGAGGAGGAGATAGATCTAAAATTCTATATCAAAGAGAAGCATTTTGGATTTTTACTGTGGACACAATTATGCCTAAAGATCTCAATACTGAGTGGGACCTTAAAGCATTTTTGTCATTATTAATATACCAATTACGTCTGGTTCTATTGTTTCCCTCCCCATCCCCCTCCCCCTCCTCCCCCCCCCCCCGCCTCCCCTCACCCTCTTCCCCTCCCCCCCCCCTTTTTTTTTTGCTTGTTTGTGGTATTTACACATTGGATGATTTGCAACTAAATTTCATGTTGATACAATTAAATTGATCTTTCTGTATTAGATGTTCTGTAACTAGATAGATGATCCTCACTATACTATATGCGAACACTGATCACTATACAATATAAATATTTGATATATGATAGGTTCCTCATTTTACAACACTTGTTTAATGAGAAGGCAGAAATGTATCAATTATAAACATGTTTTTAACTCTATCAGTTGTATAATGTGAGTTCAGTAGCTAGCTCATGTTTTTATCACTAACAGCAAAATAAATATAAATTATTTAATTAATCATATACACAGGATGCATTTGGTAACATCTTTCAGTGCTAATTAGACATCTGGTATATTCAACATATAAAACATATACACCTGGGAATTGAATGACTTCCCACAATATAGCTAATATTGCTAGGTTATCTTTATTAGGTTGTGATACTATGTCATGAACGCTACTTGACTCCATATATAACTACAATGATCTATGTTTGCATTTTCTCTTTTTATATAAATGGATTCTATCCTATTATATATTATACTCTGTAGGTTTAAGTAATCCAATTTAATTGCGATTTTAACTTCACTCATTGACTCAGGTGTCATACACCCATTAAATTAGTATGTGGGAGGTTTAAATAGCTCCCTCCCACTGTTTACGTTACACTCCTTGAGAAAGGGCAGTCTATGCCCGAAACGCGTGGGAGGAAGTTCCCCTATTTTTGTATGTCCTGAGTGTCCCCCTTTTTTATGTAATGCAGTAAAGCATTTCATTTTTTTAAATTCCTCTGATGAGTCCCAGTACCTTGGAGCGGCTGCTGCATCGATCTTTTACTTCTTCTTCGCTCAACAATAACTAGTCTGCATATCCACAAAAACGCCACTAATCCAAGGAACAAAAACTGCAGTAATCCGGTGGTCTTTAAATCATGAATAAGATTTATTGATGCAAAAATTTAAGTTTCGCTCCGCTTGTGAACATATATCAAGTTAAAGGATCGCTTGCAGTCTGAAACGTTGATATTTGTATCAATAAATCTTATTTACGATTTGAAGACCACCGGACTGCCACAGTTTTCTTATTACTTGCAAATTTGCATAGGATGTAACTGCAATCATGCTACATTGACTCCAGGTTTTACCCAGTCTTCAATAATGCCAAATTGTTTAAAATTATAGTGCAAAATGTAAATTGAGATGTAATCCAAAGCATTTCCAAACTTTTTATTATATGATTGCACAGGCATATCTTTACCTTAATGTCGTTTTTGCTATTATATTTTCTTGCTATCACTTTGTTTAGCCCATCTTAAAATAAAATATATCATCTCATAAAGATAAAGCGATTAATTGAAGCCTGAGGTATAAGCTTTTAATCCTTAGTTATTTAATCAAAGGAGAGAGGTCATCACTCTCGTAGGGACTCTTGAATGAATTATGAATCACAGACATCTGATAAATGAACTGTTGGTAGCAAAAGCTTGTACCATTAGCTGAAAAAATATTCCATCATTACACCATTAAAATTACATTCTATATAGATTCCTTTAGCTGTCATTTATGAAAAGCTGCTGAAGTTTTGTAGAGATGGGTTTATAGACAGATTGTTTTATACATTTTACAAATATACAGCTTTTCTTTCAAAATCCTTTGTAACATCATATGTTTCCCTTAATTTTGAGTATTAATTATGAGAATCCTTTCAGTGTCATACTGTAAGATGTACAGTTATAGTATTTTTAAAATCGGTACAAAATGTTATACATTTCACTGTCAATTCTAACATGATACCATATATTACAAATGTTTTTACATCATTAATAGTAATTCAACTAACTTTTTGGCTCCATCCACTTCACTTCAGATTATGCAATTACTATGAAGAATTCCTCTTTGTAACCAGCAGACTATTGATCAACTTCCATGTATTATGCAGATTTTAGTTTTATCTTAATTAAATTCATTAAATAAATAGATTTCCTACTTCAAATAAGTGAAATCAGTGGATTCCTGCAAAGCTAAAGGTTAATGTAATCTTGCTATATTTTGTATTATCCCTGTGGCAAATTGATTGTACTTTTGTTTATTTTGCAAGGAAAATACTATGGAAATTTAAGAAAGTCTCCTAGCTGTCAAACTAGGGAAAAAACAGTGCTAAATAATTGTACAGTATTAGATTTACTAAAGGGAAAATTCCATAAATCTGTTTTTGTGTTTTCCAATGGCTTCCCCCCACTTATGCAGCTTTACAAAATAGATGTATTGCCTAGACTACTGACACTGAATAAATCAAACAGATGTCTTTGGTAGCACGTCTCTCTTAGGGCAGGTCCATACTGCCTTCGCCAACACGGAGGCGTGCGCGTCCATGACGTCACCCGCGTGAAGTGGGTGCGTTTTCAGTACCTGGTAGATGTGTCAATCGAGGGGAGTGTCTAGGGGGATGCAGGGACATCATAGAGCTAGTTCGCCCTCATTGGGTGAACCGCTCACATTACCTACCCATTGCGCTGAGAAATCAGTTTCAACTGATCCTTCGCGCAACGCGCGCCCCCTCCTGCTGCCGAGTACATGTGGTCTTTGACGCAATCAATACCTTAAGATAATGTGATCACACCACGCACGGACATCTCCGTTCAGTCTGCAGCAGCATGGACTTAGCCTTATTCTTCTTCTCCATTAAGTTTTCACATGCAAAGAAAATAAGTCAACCTCATAGCACAATATGAAAAAACATTTACAGTAGGGCCCTGCTTTAAGGCGCTCCGCTTTACAGTATTCCACTCATACCTCGGTTCCTAATGTTATATTCATTACGTTTGGTGCTTGTTCTATTTTTCCGGCGATTTTCGGTTCGACGTGCACAGCAGCAAAGTATCCGGCTGTCAATAAACAACAGTTTTAGCGTGTGCGCAACTCCTTGTCAGATGCCATTTGTCAGGGAAACAGTCGGTTTACAGCTCTGCATCTCTGTTTTCAAAGGTACAGTACAGTAGGGACATGCTTTACAGCGATTACCACTTTACGGCGGCGGCCTGGAACGGAACCCGCCGTTTGAGCGGGGCCCTCCTGTATTTAAAATTTCAGAGAAAATTCCCTGACAACTTACAAAGTGATGATTTTTTAAAGCATTTGTAGAAAACAAAATAGGATGGGGCCAGCTGGGTCAGGAAAGGTCTCCCTTTTCTTATGTGTCAGTCTCTGAATGCCTGTGTCTGACGTCACTTCGAGGTTTTTGATCTATCTTCGACTCCAGTCCTCCGTCACCCTAAGCGTAGTAGACTTTAGCACAAGACTTTAGTTAATAGAGCCCTAAGGATGTACCTTTGAAATGTATCTTAATGCATCTAAAGTACACTTTACAAGCAATTTTGCATGTATTGTCCTTCTAGCATATCCAAACCATGCAAAAAGGGCATTTTTTTACAAGCATTTTCATTCCAGCTTTGCAAATTCGTGAGGAATTACCAAAATCTATTTTTTGGCAAACTCGCTGTTTTCTAGTAGTTCCAAAACCTGCAAAAGGCTAAATTGCTTGTAATCAACAAGGATGAGGATTAGGGAGAGATGCCAGTGCTGAAAAAAGAACATTCCTCTGGCACCCTGGGAGATATGCCATAGTATATACAGTAAAATAAAGTACATTTAAATGAATCACACATTCATGAATATGTCCTTAAATATATCTTTAAAACCAATCAGTCTAAAGGTCCTTGTAATGAAGGGGGTACCAGTATCAGACACAACAGAGTTATAACCCACAACCCTACCATACAGGCAGAAGCTCTAGCATTGAACTAAACCATATGATGGCCTATAAAACTGTCTATAACCTTTTAATAAACAGGAGATATTTTTGATAACGATCATTGGTGTCAGACTCAATCATTTCTCCTCCGAGCCGCTCATCTACCTTTCCAGCGTCATAACAGTGGGAAAGTCCTCCGGAGATGTAAAGAGAATAATTCTATCTGAGTACTGGAGAAGATCAATACGTATACCGATGTAGAGGATAAAAAATTTATTAACAATCTGGTGTCAGAAGTGGGACTGCATTGTGTTCAATCCCCGCTCTAGGCTTGCCGAACTATAACCTACCTTTCCATTTGTTTTGCAGTGAGACAGGCACCGCGGCTGTTGGAGTACTGGCGCAAGAGCATGGCTTGGGCTATAGGCCGGTGGCATTTTATTCTAAGAAACTGCAGGAGATTGTGCAGGGGTTCCCAGCATGTTTAAGACAGGTGGCTGCATGCGCTATTGTTTTAGAAGCAGTACAATCTATTGTGCTATCACACGAACTAACCTTGCATACATCACACCAGGTTCTACATGTTCTCAAGAATCTCACTACGCAACACATGACCGCGCAGCGTAGAACAGGGTACGGAACCATCCTTACATTTACCTCAAATCTCACTGTCAAGTATCACCCACCGCACACTGGTCCAGCTAAAATTCTGTCTAATCTGTTACTGCACAACTCTGACATAGACAATGATGATCATGACTGCCTACAGAACATACACAACACGACGTCAGTAAGGAGTGACTTAGAAAGTACGCCCCTTAAGGAGGGAGATGTATTGTTTGTAGATGGGTCATGCTCTAAACCTGCAGATGGAGTATATCTGACAGGATTTGCAGTAGTTAGGTTACCAGACACAGTAATCTGTTCTGGAGCATTACCGTTTGTTTCAGCTCAAGCAGCAGAGTTAGTAGCATTGACATAAGCATGTAAAGCATCATCACAGAATAAGGTAACCATTTACACAGACTCACGTTATGCTTATGGAGTAGTACACGATTTTGGAGTAATATGGAAAAATCGTGGTTTTGTCAGTGCCGATGGTAAAGGCATATCTCATGCCACATTGGTAGAGCAGTTACTGGATGCCATGCTGCTTCCCAGTAAACTAGCAATTGTCAAGTGCAAAGGACATGCTGGAGGAGAGACAGATGAGGCCAAAGGTAATGAGTTGACTGATTTTTACGCTAAAGAGGCTGCACAATCACAGATTATGTTTCCAGCCTACAATACTACTGTTGACACACAGCTCAATTTGGTAATGACATGCCACCTCCCAGACTATGATCTTAAAATGTTACAGGAACTTGCGGAGGACAAAGACATAGAATTATGGGAGGAAAAAGGTCTGAGCAAAGATGAAAATGGGATTTGGGCTAAGGGCACAGTGATAGGTTTTCCTAAAATAGCCAGCCCTATTTTAATTTCACATTTTCACGGAATTGGGCATAAGGGAAAGAAAGCGACAGGTGATCAGATTAAGGAATTGTTCCTAGTAAGAGACATTGATCAGGTAGTTGAGACACAACTAGCCAGATGTCTAACATGCATCAGAATTAATACGCAGGGAACACGACCCGCAAAACATGAACATTTACTGCCACCTAGTGGCCCAATGGAGCAAATACAGATTGATTTCACACAGATGCCAACAGCGGCGGGAAAACTAAAATACCTATTGGTAATGGTAGATCAATTTAGTAAATGGGTTGAAGCATTCCCTACGACGAAAAAAAGCTCAAAGACAGTTGTAAAAATACTTTGCAAAGAGATCATTCTCCGCTGGGGATGCCCGCTCCAAATAAATAGTGATAGAGAAACACATTTCACATCTCAGGTGACTCAAGGAGTTGCTAAAACTCTCGCTATAGATTGGAAATTTCACATACCATATCACCCACAGTCTTCAGGTCAGGTAGAGAGAACCAATCGCACTATCAAGGCTAAACTGCGTAAAGGAACAAATGGTACCTTTGCAAGATGGCCAGATGTCCTTCCCGCAGTCCTTGCAGAAATCAGAATGACCCCGAATAGTACTACCAAATTGTCACCATTTGAAATTTTAATGGGACGGCCATTTCCAACTCCCTGGGCTCATGGTACGTATTGCCCGAAGGAAGTTGGAGACTTAGAACAAATTCAGGAGAATTATGTGTATCATTTGATACAGAAATTGAATGGCATCTATGGTGATGTTTCTTCTTCTTTTCCGCTCCCTTCAGATAAGCCGACACATCCTTTCCAGCCCGGAGACAAGGTGGTGGTCAAGCGTCTTCCCACCAAAGGAGGGACGATAGAGCCTCCCTACGGACTTTCAACTACGATCCTAGCAGTAACTCGTACAGCCGTACTGACTGAAGAATCATCAACATGGATCCACGCATCATGGATCAAGTCAACGAAAGACTAGAGACCCGATTTCAAATTCTTCACGAAGGAGTAGAGACCCGAACTCGGAAGACTCGGCTCAACCGTATATACTGTCTTACAATATTTAGCCTATGTATATTATTTGAATGCATTATTTACCACATTTGCGTAAAGGAATTACTTCATAATAGATACTATGTTAGCTGTGTTAGCTGCCCTCACGACAACTCATGGGAAAGCTTTTCTTTCCCTGAGTCTTTTCCTGAGGAGGGTGAGATTTCTTCTCCCCCTCCCAGAGAACAAGATGAAAGCGAAACCCATGCACCACAAGTCCAGTCTAATTTCTCCAATCTGCCAGAAAAATATTACACACGCTCAAAACACATGGCTTCATTTCTGGCAGAAGTCAAAACCAATATCTGGAAATATTTGGCTGTTGATGTACTGAACATGACACGTTTCTGTTTATCTGACATGACCAGCACAACAGATATCCTCACAAGCTGTCTGATAGCAGTGCCCACACCAGTAGAAATTTTGTTAAAAGTATTTAGCAGAGGCTATAACGATAGTCATGCAGAGGATCATGATGTGCGACAGCATTTCTCTGTGTATGAATACTGTCGTGACTGCCCCCAGTGTATTGGTGAAGATTGGCCTAACATGACACAAATTATGACCCAGAATATTACACAACGGGACGTATGTTATCAAATGACATGTAATCCTGGGAAAATAGGTAAATGTAAACAAGTACAATTAATGCCCTCAGCATCCACCAATATGACTCAAATATTGTGTAATCGAACTGAGGATAAATGCTATAATGTCAATAATACTATGAGTTGTAATCACACAATAAGCGCACCAAGTAATATATATTCTGTTAAACTTCCCGTCGGATGGTTGTTTTCCTGTGGTAATACTACGTACACATATATATCAGGAAACATCTCCGGGGGACCATGTACTCTCACCAGGTTAGGGATTATGATGTTTTCTGTAAAACCTGGCCTACATCAAACCAAGGTTAAGCAATCCACTATTTCAGTTACTGAAGAATGCAACCCACATGTAGTCCTATTATCAGATGCGGAAATTATAAGCCTAGCAGTCTCCCTTGTCGGAGTACCCGGATTGGCAGTGCAGTCAGCAAAAACAATAAAGAACTAGCATGTGCTGTAGCAAAGGGGTTAAATCAGACGTCTCAGGCCCTAGAAAAATTACTGATAGATTTGAAAGGCACACACAAAGCAGTTTTGGAAAATCGGGCAGCAATTGATTACCTTTTGCTCAAACATGAACATGGATGTCAGGACTTTGAGGGAATGTGCTGCTTCAATCTTTCGGATCATTCGAAGTCTGTGCAGAATCACATGTCGAATATCAGAAAACTTGTTGGAGGCATTACGGAGAGAGTCGATGAGTTTGACTGGACTTTTGGGTTAGGTGCATGGATTGGAGAATTGGGAAAGAAAATTATAATGGGACTGATACTTATCGTTTGCATACACTGGCGACACACTTTATTCGAGCTCGGCAAGTCCCACGAATTCGGGTATACCCGGGTGTATTGAGGTTTGTGACTGTTTTCTGCCCGAGTGCATTGGGTTATTTTCCAGGCAGGGATTGAAGCATTTTATTCCCGCTGGCTGCAATACTGCACAGTATATTTATATATACTTCATTACAATTCATGAATTTATGCCATCTGGTAGACACGCGAAGCATTGCAGCCTATTAAATCCTAATCATTATCATTTAACAGATCAGCCGCCCGTCAGCCAGGCATGAACCCAGGCTGGGAAGGCAAACACAACGGGGCTTGTCAGAGGTGAGGAGCGGCGCATTCCAGGTATCTGCCAGGTACATACTTGGTATTTGCTCGAATAAAGTGTGTCGGTGCAGTATTTGTAGTATCAGTATTTATTGTTTCATGCTGCAAATTAATGTGCTTATCTTTATGTAAAATGATTATGCCTTCTGTTAAGTCAGTTAGCCACACGTATGCTTCACTGAACATTAACGCCCCTATTCCTGGTCCCGCAACCATAACATATGACTCTAGAATAACATCCACTAGTGTCCCGATACCTTTAGTGGATTATCCTTTAGTGGATTATGATAATATGCAAATACAGCACGAGACCCCCGCGGGATAGGAGTTGTCATTGTTATGACAAAAGGAGGGATTGATAATGTGTATATCAGGGGGGACTCCATTTTGTCTGCTGTATAACCATTTTATACTAACACTGCCATTATGCTTCTTAGTGTGACAATTAACTACCTCTTTTGCTAAATTCAATGTTGGCTGTACTTTTGAACCGTCTATGTTTAGACATAGATCCGGAGTGAAATAACAGGTAATAACAGGAAGAATTGACCATTTGTTAGTTAGAAAATAAGCATAGCATTAGCATAAAAATAAGGGAAGTAAAGCTTGGCATGGATTCACCTTTGTTTGCTCGCCTATAAAACTGGCTATAACCTTTTAATAAACAGGAGATATTTTTGATAACGATCATTGGTGTCAGACTCAATCATTTCTCCTCCGAGCCGCTCGTCTACCTTTCCAGCGCCATAACAGTGGGAAAGTCCTCCGGAGGTGTAAAGAGAATAATTCTATCCGAGTACTGGAGAAGATCCCTACGTATAACGATGTAGAGGATAAATAATTTATTAACAATGGGAAATTCCACTGTCACATATTGCTCAGGTCTCTTGTGTGCTAATTGTTTTGCACAAGGAACATTGAACTGGCAATCAGAAATCAGAAATTGTCAGCAATACTTCTTTACCCCTTTTTTTTCTTTCTTTTATTCTTATATGTAAAATTGGCAATTGTTTGGTGCTCCTGTTATAAATCTGTACAAATACTGATTGTGTGCCTAACATAATGGCTGCCTTTTAGTTTAAATCAATTCTTCACAGTGTAACTAAACAGCTACAATGTATTCTTATATTACTAAAGTAACATTATCTCATCCCTTACCATCTGATCCAGGAGTTTAAAGACACCATTTCCCACGACTCATGCACCTTAATCAAGGGGGTATGGCAGACCAGAGAGCCCACCTTTCACCCCGAGCTCTCCGAATCTTTGCGAATGACAGGAGCCACGAAAAACCCCTCAGGCTCCTCTGGTTCCCAACCTCAGCTATTTAGAAGACATGTCTCGGCATGTCTCCACGGCATGCTGAGGAAAGGGCTTTACTCTCTCATGCTCGATACAGTGCACTAACTCTCCCTTGTCACCTGTCCCAATACCATCTGTAGGTGGATACAACTAGCAAACAAGAGCAAGCGGCCCCAGTGAGGTGAACTATAGTAAGAGTTGGTTCCCTGCCCCACTAGGGATTTGAATCTGAGAGTCCTCCACTGTGGTAATAAATATTGTGGCCATTTTCCAGCTGCTAGTGTGCTCCCATATCTGGGTAGAGTACACATACATAGGGTCCGCTGGGCTGGTGTCAGAGATTTCCTCCCAGTGGGCATCAGGCAGGGTGCTCAGTTCGGTATTCCCCATTTTAGATGATTTTCTACTCAATCTCCTTATTTAGTGCAATTTTTATTTTTTATTAAAAATGCACTGATTACCGGTTTGTTTATGTTTGTTTGGCTCTCTTTTACTCCTTTTTATGAGAATGCTATTAATGTGAGCCGACCAATCATTTAAAATCATTTAAAAGTCAGTCAAAATAGTCCTCTTCCTCAAGCAATTTTGCTTGTAAAGCAAGTACAAAATCGAGCAGTTTGTCACTTTATACATGAAGTTTTGAAAATGTGAGTGTCACGGTAGGCCAGAGCTTTTAATACCAAAATACCTGGATCCTTTGAGCAAAGCAAGAGATAAAATAAATTGTGATTTATTTACAGAATGAACACACACAGCTTGATTTACAATTACAACGAAAAATACACTTGCTGGAACTGGGTCAAACTAAATAAAATGTTCCCAAAACGAAATATTGCCAAAACAAACTCTCTAGGAGAAATTTCCTGGGAGCGGGAGTTGCTCACAAAAAGAGCCTGAAACAGTCATCAGTCAGGAGCGCAACTTGCCGCTGCTGTTTACTCCGCTGGCGCTGCTTCTTTCGTGATGAAACTTTAAAATCTTGAAACGTAGATGTTTATTGCATGAATCCTTAGATGAAAAACGGAAAGTTAATCCCTGCGCTTCTGCCTAATGGGTTAAGAGGAGACTTTTAGTTACATCCTTTGATCAAATAATGCCCAAGCCTACCACCAAACACCATTCACTTCACATGTAAGTGTTCTCACTGGTATTAACCAGATTTTAACCGCACTAGATATATAAGCGCATGCTTGGACATTTTAACCCCATTTGGGGCATTTTCACATACAGCCGTGGCCCCTTTTATTCTCCAACATCACCGCATTTTTCCGGGATTTTTTTTCGAATGCCACGTGCTTCACTGCACTTAACTATCTTCATGCCGCTTTCTGACCGCATTCATGTTGCATTCACAGCCGCGGTTGATGAGCGGGTGATGTGTTTATTGATAATGGTTCAGATTTAATTGGTTGCAATTCTTCGCGTATCCGCCAGATGGCAGATATCATGAATTGTAATGCGCATGCGCTTCAGTAATGTGTCGACTTGCAGGTGTTTCGTTTAATACCACAGTGGTCTATTGTAAATTGGCCTTGGGACTGAAGGAAGAAGTTACAATAATGTATCAATTTAGGCTTTTCATATTAAAGAAAGACAAGCACCAGTTTCCGGTCTGGTTATTGTCCTGAGCTGAGCGTCCCGCCATGAGTGTACAAGTGCAGCCCGTGTTCCAAAAACCCGACAGAACGTACGCTTATTTTAAGATGGCAACAGTTGTTCAAATGTATCAGTATTTTATCAAAAACTATGACTTTTACAAATGTTCTATAACAAAGAAAGAAGTACCCGGGCGCTCCCTCTAGACAAAGTATAATAGATAAATAGATAATAAAATATTTCCAAAAACGTAACGACCTTATGTGGTATGTAAGGTTCACATCTGCTTCGAAAGTCTCTTCCTGTGACTCAAAAACCTATCCAGGATCCTTATTGGTACAGAATAGCAAAGAAGAAAAAAGGGGGAGCACAGGTTTGAGAGGTGATAGGAAAATAATATAAATTCAATGTGAATAAATCAAATGTTCCTGAATTGATAGGAGCAGGGATGGTGGTGTGTAAAATATTATAAACACTTACACGGCCTTGTGTAAATGCTGTCACGTAAGGGTTTTTTTCCTCTCCTCCTCCTTCCTTCTTTTTCTTTTTATTCCTTCTTTTTTCTTCTTCCTTCTATAGTGCTTCTTCTGCTTTGGTCCGACTAAACGTCTCTTCCATCTCTCAACGAGTTTCAGTTAAGGTGTCACCCTCGGAGCAAGAGATAAAAATTGAGGGACAAAAATTGGTACAATATAACACACCCTATTCAGATGGTTGTAAATAATAAATGCAGAAAATACTGCAAACACTCACACGGGCAAGTGTGAGTGTATTCCTGGAGGGGGTATCTTTATCCTTCTCACGTGTGCTCCCCCTTTTTTCCTCTTTGCTTTTCTTTTACAAATTTTCACCAGCTCCTCATGTGTGGAAGCGTGCAATAAGGAAAAAGTTATGTAGCGATCCATGTTCTTTTTGTATTGAACCCGAATTTATTTGAGGGTATTGGTGTGTATCACTGGGTTTTTCCCGTATCTATGATCATGCAGACGGCAAAAGGCGAAAGGTCATGTTAAAACCAAGTAAGAAACGACAAGCAATGCACCAGCACCAGCACCGGCTTCCAATAATGGTCCGACCGTCAGTGACAACCCTTGCTGTCTGTCTCTGCACGGATACCTGCAGCCTGAGCCAGATTTCGCGTACAGTTTCAAGCAAGCTTGCATGTACCTAAGCGATTTCCACCCTGATCAGCTGACTAAAGGTGAAGTAGTCCCGCTGTCACCTGTCAACGACGTGTACCTGTATGATCAAGAATACGGGAATGGCAGTGGCTCGGCGCCAGCTGATTTATGAAAGTCTATGGTGAGTAATGTTGCCAAATTTTATTCTGTTTTTTTATTTTGAAAATATCAATAACTGTGCGATTCAAAAGTCAAGCTATTCTCCTGTAAAGCAATATCATTGGCTGAGCGTCTTCTACAGAAGATACTGAATAATTTGTGGAACGCTAGGCGCATGCGCATTGGAACCTTCTTGAAACGCATATGCGTGTCACCACATCGACGGTAGGCGCATGCGCATGTGAACAGGAGATGCCCCCCGAGAAAGTTATTGGTGGGACTAACTGGGAACTTCTTTAGGGGACTGACCATTAAAGTAAAACTTTTATTTTTGTTTTTCCTCAGAAAAGAAAACTTTGTCATCTCATGCGGAAAACGGCAAATGGAGGGATTTGGATGGATAATATCGCTTTGTGTATTAATGCCTGCACATTGCTGAATCGGATTTTAAAAACCACGTACCGGAGTCTACAGTTTAGTGGCCGTTGTTATTGATTAGGATAGAATACTGTACCTGAAGCAGTATGCTGATATTTTCAGACCGTATACAATACTTTTTTTTATATATACTGTACTGTATAATAAACCTGAGTAAATAAAATGTATGCATTTATTCTACATGTATTCCAGGACATACAGTATGTGTATTCTATACCCGTACAGCATGTAATGTTTTAATACTCTTGTGATGTACAGTGCTGAGCATGACTACAGTATACAGTACAGTGTGCCTGAACAGTACTGTACATTCTAGAAACACTGTATTTTGTTAAAGTGTAAAAGGAGACAATGGAACAATTTAAAACAAATCAGCATTTTCTTTTATTAGTGGAGTAAGTACAAAAACATTTATTCACAAATACTGTACAATGTAAAAACATTTTAAGTGCACAGCAAAATCTTAAAATTTCTTTAAAAAAAATTCTTTATTCACAAAATTTAAAAAATGCAACATCTCCTTTATTAAAGTACAGAAAGTCAAAACATGTACACTGGCGACCAACTTTATTCTTAGTTGGCTAGCTCCGCGAATTTCAGAGTATCCCGGTGATGTGTGGTTTTGTATCATTTTCTCCCGGGGTGTATAGCTTTATTTCCGCGGCAGTGATTTAAGCATTTTATTCCGGCTGGCTGCAATACTGCAATGCTGTGTAAAAACGCATGGGGGCGTTTGCGAGCTGTTGTTTTTGAAGCAGAGAAATTCATGAATTGTAATGCAGTATATACTGTATATATACAGTATATACTGTATAACAACAACCCCTATAACCTCTAACATACACATACAGTACCGTATATGCACATCAATGATACTATAGGCCGTCCCCTGGTGAGATGTGTTTGCAGCAGAGAGAGAACCGCTGCTCTCTCTGCGCAAACATCAGCACATTAAAAATTATTTAAAATACATTTTTATTGATAGTGTAGATGTGCAGGGGGTCTCCGGAGCTGAACCGCATTGGTTTCAGGTCTGGGGACCCCCTGCTCCCCGAGATACAGCCCCCTTTATGAGGTGCGGGTATCCTTTTGCATTTAAAGGTCCTGATCACGTGATCGCGACATGTAAACAAAGCAGAGGGATACCGGCACCCCCTAAAGGGGCCTGTATCTCGGGAAGAAGGGGGTCCCCAGACCTAAAACCAATAGGTTTTATCTATGCGAAGTGTCCGTTGCCAGCAAAATCCTTGTCTTGTCCACAAAATACATTGCCAATACAAAGCCAATACATTGCAAGTACATTCAGATATCAATTAACCCCTTAAACACCTTATCAGATAATAACCGCAAAGGTGATTAAGGGGTTAAGCCACACAGGTCCGATACCCACCCTTCACCCATGAATTTGTACATTGGCTTCATCATGCAACTATATACAGTATATATATATATATATATACTGTATATATATACAGAGAGAGAGAGAGAGAGAGAGAGAGAGAGAAAGAGAGAGAGAGAGAGAGAGAGAGAGAGAGAGAGAGAGATACAGTATATATATATATATATATATATATATATATATATATATATATATATATATATATATATATATATATATATATACACAGTATATACACACACATGATGAACCAATATGCAAATAAATGTAGAAGGGTTATCACCTGGCACCTGGACAGACCTACAGTTTACCAGCAGCCCTTTTTACACAGGTTCTGGAGGTTCTGGAGGCCTGCTGGTGGATCCTGCCAGCACCATGGCCCCCAGGTGGTCTCCTTGGGTCACCATGGGCCACAATTGGGTCCCCACGGTAGGCCCGCGGATGTCTGGGAGCCCCGGGTCAGACCCAAAGGTGTCTGCGGGGCCTCGGGTGGTTCCCTCGGGGGTCTGTGGAACTAACGGGTGCTCACTACGGGTCGACGGTGTCCCCACAGAAGTGGGACCACACATCATCATCCCCGCACCTACGGGTCGGCGGTGCCCCCACAGAAGTGGGACCACACATCGTCATCCCCGCATGTGTCACCCATGGAACCACCAGCCTGATACCCTTGGGGGCTTGGGGGGAAAAAGGATGTGACGTCATTGAAAGCCTGTCTATGGTACTTGAACCAATCAGAGTAGGGAAAGACTTCCCACGCTCTGATTGGCTACCATACCATGTGAGGGCGGCCATGTATCTTTTCATGACGTCATCTTAAAGGCAATTGAAGCAAAGCCATTCTGATTGGCTGTGCTGTCATTGCCTTTAAGTGACGTCATCATTTTTTTTTTTTCGGCCAAAACACATGGTTTTCACGGCCCAATCAGGACCGTGGGAACCATGACGAAAAATGTGACATCATAGGCCTTTAAAAGCCTATGTCGTCTCATTTTGAAGCCAGACGCCGCGGAGGAAGGACCTCCGGGCAAGAAAGAAGACCAGGGTGTGGCCGCAGATGGGGAGAAGACCCCGCCCCGCTGGAAGGAGATAGAAGAAAGAAGATTATAGATGAAGATGGATTACAAATAGAAGACCCGTGGATTGATTTGGATTTTAGTTTAATGTTTATTATTTTATGTTTTTTTATTTTTATGGGTTCCTGATCGTGAATTGGTTCGTGAGTAAGCTGCACAACGGGAATCGGTGGGGGCAAGTAATGGTAAGTGAACTAAAGAAATGTATTTTATTTAACTTGTTAATTTTTTCAAAAGGTTTTTTAACATGTGTATTTTTTTTTTGTGGTATATCATTTCTTGCCACTGTATGTATGTATGTATATATGTCTAGAGAGATATATACATACAGGGTAAGAAATGATGTTGTTTTAAAAGCTTGATTTGATGTGTTTTAAATTAATTTGTCTATGCTGCTATGCTTTATTGTGAGTTTAAAGTATTTTAAAATTAGATAGATGTATTCCTTGGTATTGTATTGTGTGTTGCCTTGGTTTTAAAGGTTGTATTCTGGTCGGTACTGTATTTTTTCACAGGCTAAATTGTTCTGCTCCAGGTGTAAATTAGTTAATTGTTTCATTGTTCTGGATGGAGTGTGAATTGTTTAGGGATGTAAATAATGATTGCTAATTTATTTTTGTTTACTTGGTTGATTCATTTGCAGAATGTATATGGTGCATAGATTTTATGCATCATATATATTGGAATGTGAGGTGTTTCATTGGTTTGTGATGATATATATTGTGAGATCAGTTAGGATTTTTAAAGGAAATTGATTTTAATGTAGTGTGTCTGTATGGAGAAGTGTTTGGTTGTAGAACAGTATGGTTTTGATAACCCTTCTACATTTATTTGCATATTGGTTCATCATGTGTGTGTATATACTGTGTGTATGTATATATATATATATATATATATATATATATATATATATATATATATATATATATATATATATACACTGTATCTCTCTCTCTCTCTCTCTCTCTCTCTCTCTCTCTCTCTCTTTCTCTCTTTCTCTCTCTCTGTATATATATACAGTATATATATATACTGTATATAGTTGCATGATGAAGCCAATGTACAAATTCATGGGTGAAGGGTGGGTATCGGACCTGTGTGGCTTAACCCCTTAATCACCTTTGCGGTTATCTGATAAGGTGTTTAAGGGGTTAATTGATATCTGAATGTACTTGCAATGTATTGGCTTTGTATTGGCAATGTATTTTGTGGACAAAACAAGGATTTTGCTGGCAACGGACACTTCGCATTGATGAGGTCAGTAGTACTTTATTTATTTTAATATGCTAGTTAATGTTTTTAATAATGGGCAATTAATCTATTATCCATATCTGGATAATAGTTATTTTGCACATTATTGTACTGTAGGTGTTGGGGGGGAGGGTGTATGTATTGAATGTATAGGCCAGGTTTATTTTTTTTACATTCAGCGTTGGTTCTGTGGTTCTGCGTGGGACCTCTGGAGACCACCTGTGGTATCTTTGGGTATCCCAAGGGTATCAGGCTGGTGGTTCCACGGGTGACACATGCGGGGATGACGATGTGTGGTCCCACTTCTGTGGGGGCACCATGGACCTGTAGTGAGCACCCGTTAGTTCCACAGACCCCCGAGGGAACCACCCGAGGCCCCGCAGACACCTGTGGGTCTGACCCGGGGCTCCCAGACATCCGCGGGCCTACCGTGGGGACCCAATTGTGGCCCACGGGGATCCAAGGAGACCACCTGGGGGCCATGGTGCTGGCAGGATCCACCAGCAGGCCTCCAGAACCTCCAGAACCTGTGTAAAAAGGGCTGCTGGTAAACTGTAGGTCTGTCCAGGTGCCCTGCCAGCCCACCGGGGACTCGCATGGGGCTGCGTTATGAACCCTGTATGTAAAAGAATAAATCTTGTATTTATGGGGGGGCACAGGGGGTGGATAATGTATTTAATAAATATAATGCTGTTTATTGTGGGTCATTGTACTGTTTTTATTGTGGGTACTGGGGGTGGGGGGGGGGTGTTTCCCCAACGGTATGTGGGTAGGCCTCCCTTGTGGGTACTGACTGGGTGGTTAGGCCTCACGGTGGGGTAGTGTGGGAGGGTATGTAGGCATCCCGAGTGGTGGGTGAGGGTGGGTTAACCCCTTAATGACTGTAGCAGTTAATAACGGCTATGGTGATTAAGGGGTTAGGGGACATTACTTTGAGGACTGGTTTTTATACCTTCTTTTTTCTGTTTTTGATATTTTATGTTGCATATTTATATATTAATCTAATAAGTTCATGGTTTACAGTTTTATTGATTTGAATATATATTTTTTACTATATAGTTTATATTGTTTATTTATTATATATTATTATCATTTATTATTATACACAGTTCATGCACTTTATTGATTTGGCTTAATAAGAGGCGCTGCTTTTTTCTTTTTTGTTTGATATATATATATATATATATATATATATATATATATATATATATATATGTATATATACAGTATATATATACACAGTATATACTGTATATGTATAGGGATTGTTATATTATATATACTGTATATATACAGTATACATATATATACAGTATATATTTATTTATCTTCATGTATTTATTTATTTAAATTTATTTATTAATTGTGGGGCTGCTGTGCGTGAATTTTTTTTATTGTGGGTAGCGGGGGTGGTTGAAGGGGGTGTTTATCCCTTGGTGTGAGTTTAGGACTTGTGGGGAGTTTGCGGGTGCACTTAACCCCTTCACGGCCGTAGTAAATACCGCTACGGTCGTGAAGGGGTTAAGTGTACCCGCTACCCCCCCGCAAGCCCTAAAAAACCACCGATGGGGCTAATACCCCCTTCACCCACCCCCACTACCCACAATAAAAAAATTCACACACAGCAGCAGCAGCACAATTAATAAATAAATCTAAATAAATAAATAAATAAATGAATATAAATAAATACATTTAAAATACATTTTTATTGATAGTTTAGATGTGCAGAGGGTCTCCAGAGCAGAACTGCACTGGTTTCAGGTCTGGGGACACCCTGCTCCCCGAGATACAGGCCCCTTTATGGGGTGCCGGTATCCCTCTGCTCTGCTTGGTTTACAGGCCGCGATCACGTGATCGGGACCTTTAAACCAAGCAGAGGGATACCGGTACCTCATAAAGGGGCTGTATCTCGGGGAGCAGGGGGTCCCCAGACCTGAAACCAACGCGGTTCAGCTCCGGAGACCCCCTGCACATCTACACTATAAATAAAAATGTATTTCAAATGTATTTATTTATAGTCATTTATTTATTTATTTAGATTTATTTATTTATTTTTTGGCGGCTGCTGTGTGTGAGTTTTTTTTTATTGTGGGTAGCGGGGGTGGGTGAATGGGGTATTAGCCCCAACGGTGGCTGTTTAGGGCTTGAGGGGGGGTAGCGGGAGGGGTTAACCCCTTCATGACCGTAGCGGTATTAACTGCTACGGCCATGAAGCGGTTAAGTGCACCCGCAACCCCCCCGCAATGCCTAAACTTACACCAAGGGCCAAATACCCCCCTCACCCACCCCCACTACCCACAATAATGCAGGCACGGTGGGGTTAATCCCTTCATTGCCTTAGCGGCTATCCGCTATAGTAATGAAGCAGCATTTCTGTATTTTTAATAATATTGTGCAGGGAGCAGGGGGTCCCCTGAGCATTAATTTCTAGCTCAGGGAACACCCTGCTCACTGTACAGTATTATTAAAATACAGAAATGCTGCTTCATTACCATAGCACATAACCCGCTAAGGTAAGGAACGAGTGTTTATTTATATATGTGTTTTATTTATACTGTACATGTGCAGAGGGTCTCCGGAGCAGAAACGTTTTGGTTTTAGGTCTGGGGACCCCCTGCTTCCCGAGATACAGGCCCCTTTAGGGGGTGCCGGTATCCCTCTGCTTTGTTTACATGCCGCGATCACGTGATCGGACCTTTAAATGCAGAGGGATACCGGCACCTCATAAAGGGGGGCTGTATCTCGGGGAGCAGGGGGTCCCCAGACCTGAAACCAACACGGTTCAGCTCCGGAGACCCCCTGCACTTCTACACTTTCAATAAAAATGTATTTTAAATAATTTTTAATGTGCCGATGTTTGCGCAGAGAGAGCGGCGGTTCTCTCTCTGCTGCAAACACATCTCGCTCCCCCGGCCTATAGTATCATTGATGTGCATATACAGTACTGTATGTGTATATTAGGGGTTATAGGGGTTGTTGTTATACAGTATATATATATATATATATATATATATATATACAGTGTTCGACAATTGTATACATTTACTCGCCCGGGGCGGGTGGATTTAACCCCCGGGCGAGTAACTATTGGCCCAAGCAGCACACGTGTTTTTTTTTAAAATTCCCCCGTTCGCGCTGAAATTTCCCTGCTCGCGCTGAAAAAAATAAAAATAAAAAAACTCCCCTACCTGACTCCTGATTGGCGCGCGCTCCAGGCTTTGTGGGCGCGCGGCCAGGCTCTATATGAGCCAGCCCCCAACGAGCGGCCATTCTGCCTGGAGCTCTGTTGGAGGATAAGTACTCTCCATGCTGCGGCCCCTCTGCTCCTTCCCTGCGATCACCCTGGTCCCCACATGGCTCCCTACTCCCCACCGCGGAAGCTCTCCTGTCCCCTGCGCCTGTCCCATTCCCCTCCTCCTGTCCCCTGCTCCTGTCCCCTCTCCTGCTCCTGTCCCCTGTCCCCCTCCTCCTGCTCCCTTCCCCTCTTCCTGCTCCTGTCCCCTTCCCCTCCTCCTGTCCCCTTCCCCCTCGATCCACCGATCGATGTCAGGGGCGGGAGGTCCCCGCTGCTGCAGCCCGGTTGGCTTGTGGGGGGGGGGGGCTCAGCCCTCACCACGTGCCTCCCATGCGTCCCCTACCTTCATGATGGCGCAGCCACCGCATGAGGTGGGGGGATGTCGGCCTGGTCCCCCCCCCGCCACGAGCATCATGCCGCCGCGGGCTGGGGGGTAAGAAGCAGCCTGCAGCTTGGCCAGGCACTGTGACATGCCGGCGAGGGGAGCAGGGCAGTGGCGGCAACGGCGGGGGCTGACTGTCACCTGGGGCGCCCAGTGGGGGATTCCTCGCCACGTGCCTCCCACCCCACCCTGCTGATTGGGGGGGGGGGATGTCGGCCTGCCCCCCACACGAGCGGGAGATGGGTGCGGGTGGGTGGGGGATTTGTGTGGTGCTGGTCGCGGCCTTTCCTCCCCTGTGTGTGTGTGAGAATGTGTATGTGTGTGTGTGTGGGAGAATGTGTGTGTGTGTGAATGAATGTATGTGTGTATGGGAGTATGTGACACCAGAGGTCCCCCCCAGTCAGTAATACCCCCCAGTCAGTAACCCCCCCCAGTCAGTAACCCCCCCCCAGTCAGTCACCCCCCCAGTTAGTAACCCCCCCAGTCAGTAACCTTGCCCCCAGTCAGTCAGTCACCCCCCCCTGTCAGTCACCCCCCAGTCAGTGTCAGTCACCCCCCCACCCCCAGTCAGTGTCAGTCACCCCCCACCCCCAGTCAGTGTCAGTCACCCCCCCCACTCCCAGTCAGTGTCAGTCACCCCCCCACCCCCAGTCAGTGTCAGTCACCCCCCCACCCCCAGTCAGTGTCAGTCACCCCCCCCACCCCGTCAGTGTCAGTCACCCCCCCCAACCCCAGTCAGTGTCAGTCACCCCCCCCAACCCCAGTCAGTGTCAGTCACCCCCCACCCCCAGTCAGTGTCAGTCACCCCCCCACCCCCAGTCAGTGTCAGTCACCCCCCCACCCCCAGTCAGTGTCAGTCACCCCCCCCACCCCCAGTCAGTGTCAGTCACCCCCCCCCCCCCCCACCCCCAGTCAGTGTCAGTCACCCCCCCCACCCCCAGTCAGTGTCAGTCACCCCCCCCACCCCCAGTCAGTGTCAGTCACCCCCCCACCCCCAGTCAGTGTCAGTCACCCCCCCACCCCCAGTCAGTGTCAGTCACCCCCCCACCCCCAGTCAGTGTCAGTCACCCCCCACCCCCAGTCAGTGTCAGTCACTCACCCACCCAGTCACCCCTGCCCCACCCAGCCACTCACCCAGCAAACCACTCAACCAGCCAGTCACTCACCCAGCCTCTCTCTCTGTGTATCACCCACCCTCTGTGTGTGTCACCCACTGTTTCTCTCCTCTGTCTCCCCCACACTCTCTCTCCCCCCCACACACTCTCTCTCCCCCCCCACACTCTCTCTCTCCCCCCCACACTCTCTCTCTCCCCCCCACACTCTCTCTCCCCCCCACACGCTCTCTCTCTCCCCCCACATGCTCTCTCTCCCCCCCACACTCTCTCTCCCACACACTCTCTCTCTCTCCCTCACACTCTCTCTCTCTCTCTCCCCCCCACACTCACTCCTCTCTCTCCCCACTCTCTCTCTCTCTCCCCCCCACTCTCTCTCTCTCCCCCCCACACTCTCTCTTCCCAACACTCTCTCCTCTCCTCCCCCACACTCTCTCCCCTCCTCCCCCACCTCTCTCCCTCTCTCCCCCACACACTCTCTCTCTCTCTCTCCCCCACACACTCTCTCTTCCCCCACACTCTCTCTCTCCCCCCCACTCTCTCTCTCCCCCCACTCTCTCTCTCCCCCCCCACACTCTCTCTCTCTCTCCCCCACACTCTCTCTCCCTCTCTCCCCCACACTCTCTCTCTCTCCCCCCTCACTCTCTCTCCCCCACACTCTCTCTCCCTCTCTCCCCCACACTCTCTCTCCCTCTCTCCCCCACACTCTCTCTCCCTCTCTCCCCCACACTCTCTCTCCCTCTCTCCCCCACACTCTCTCCCCCACACTCTCTCCCCCCACACTCTCTCTCTCCCCCACACTCTATCTCCCTCTCCCCCACACTCTCTCTCTCCCCCCCACTCTCTCTCCCCCCCACTCTCTCTCTCTCTCCCCCACACTCTCTCTCTCTACCCCACACTCTCTCTCTCTCCCCCACACTCCTCTCTCACCATCCCCTCCACTCTCCTCCCCCACACTCTCTCTCCCTCTCTCCCCAACACTCTCCCTCCCTCCCCCAACACTCTCTCTCCCTCTCCCCCACACGCTCTCTCCCTCTCCCCCACACGCTCTCTCCCTCTTCCCCACACTCTCTCTCTCTCTCTCCCCCACACTCTCGCTCTCTCTCTCCCCCACACTCTCTCTCTCTGTCACTCACACTCTGGATCTCTTATTTACCCTATATATCTTAACTGCCCTATACTACACCGAAATCTTAACTACCCTATACTGCTTTCTTCCAGATCTGGCTCAAGCTTCACACGGAAGACATCGGAACCCCCCCCTAACCCAGAAGACAGGTAATGAACACCTCCCCAATGTATAACATTGCGGGAATGAGCGTACCTGGACATTGAGGGACTGCGGATCAGGTAAGATCCCAGGTGGGATTGCTGCTTTAGATATTGTGAAGCGGGGACATCCAGACATTGGTTAAGGGGTTCAGGAAACTAGTCATTCACACCTGGCTTTTATTTCTAGATCCGACATTTACACACACACATGTAACAAGGACTAATTGTAGTATAATGTAATACAATAAATACATTTATGTCAAAAACGAATGTTGTTCTGACTAGGAATTTATTAAATGTATTTTATTTATATATTTTATTTTAAAGCGGGGTTGGGGGCGGGACTAGGGGCGGGGTTGGGGGCGGGACTAGGGGCGGGGTTGGGGCGGGACTAGGGGCGGGGTTTGGGGCGGGACTAGGGGCGGGACTAGGTGGCGAGTAGATTTTTTGGTTGGGCGAGTAGATTTTTGGGTGATTTGTCGAACACTGTATATATATGTATATATATTATATATATATATATATATATATATATATAATATATATATATATATATATATATATATATATATATACATATATATACTGCATTACAATTTATGAATTTATGCCATCTGGCAATCACGTGAAGCATTGCAGCCTAGTAAATCCTGAACCATTATCAATTAACACATCAACCGCGCGTCAGCCGTTTAATGCGCCTGGAGGCAAAAGGAGCCCGGCATGCTCCGGTGAACAGAGTGGCATTCCAGGAACATGCCAGGTACATGCCAGTGATTACTAAGAATAAAAGCTGCCGCAGCAGTACAGCACAACAGTATGGTGTTATTAAAAAAAATTCTTTATTCATAACATTTAAAAAACGCAACATCTCCTTTATTAAAGTGCAGAAAGTCAAAACATTTACAGTAGGATGGTGTACAGAACAGTCAGTCAGGCCTGCACAATTCCAGTCAACGAGGGCCGCAAACAGGCCCGGTTTTCAGGATAGCCTTGAAAACCGTGCCTCTTTGCAGCCCTCGTGGACTGGAATTGTGCAGGTCCTGTGTGTACAGTAAGTAAAACATTTCTTTATTAATACAAGTTAAAAATCGCAACATCTCCTTTATTAAAGTGCAGAAAGTCAAAACATGTACAAAAACATTTACAAAAAACTGTTGAACAGTCACGTAAATGCGATACCCACCAGATTGTCCTTCCAGGGCCGATGCCTTGTATGGCGCAAAATGCCATTAATGGAGTCCTCGAACGCTTTTCATTAATGGATCTGAAATTGAAAAATAGCGCCGCAATTCCTCCACAATAGTCTTTCTTAAATTTTCAGGAAGCGCCCTTTTTTTCACGATTTCCTTCGTAGTTCACTTTGAAGGCCCACCCGCAGTACACTAAGTAGGATATGTGGTGCTTAAAAATTAACATGGCAGGGGAGATGCGCATGCGCGGCTGGCTGGTGATGGTTGTATAGTCACACAGCTCCACCAACCGCCGGCACTTTATAGCAAATAAACAATAGCAAAACCGGCAATATTAAAAATAAAAACTGCGCTACAGACGTCTGAACCCGCCCCGGATCGGCAGATAAGCCCCAAACAAGGATGGCTGCAACACGACAGAAGACCCGACGCAAATCGGATGTCAGGGCCTACTTCACAGGGCAAAGCAAGACAGGGACTGCAGAGCTTTCGGCGGTCTCCGACTCAGACTCAGCCCAGGATGCGGAGGGCTCAAGGGCTGCAGCGGAGCAGTCTAAAGTCATCAAGAAAGAAATATCCCGCTTACTGACAGACTTAAAATCCTTCTTCAGAGGAGAGGTGGAGGGACTCAGGCAAGACCTTATGCAAATAGGACAAGAACTAACGAGCTTGAGGAGCGCATGGATGTCAGCTCAAAAACCCATAAAGAAACAAACTCCCGAGTGCAGGCTTTAGAGCAGAGAGTTACAGAGTTGGAGGCCCGACAAGAGGATGCAGAAAATAGGGATAGGAGAAACAACTTAAGAGTCCGGGGGATCCCGGAGGAGATCCTGGATCCAGAGGCCCTGCTGTCCCGCTGGATGGCCTCGATCCTACCGGGCAATCCTGAGTCAGACCTCAGAATGGATAGATGCCATAGAGCTCTACGCTCCAGACCCCTGCCATCAAACCCCCCTAGGGATGTGATACTCCGGCTCCACTATTTCTCCATCAAGGAGGAGGTGAGCAGAATCGCCCGTGCCACCCCGCATATCACCTTCGAGGGGATCACCCTTATGGTTTTTCAGGATCTATCTCCCCTTACCTTGGCCCGACGGAGAGCGGTAGGACCAATCACTAAGGCTCTAAGGGACAGCGAGGTTAGATACAGGTGGGCATTTCCATTCGCCCTCGTGGCCATCAAGAATGGCAGACCGCATGTTCTAAAGCACCCCTCGGAGGGTGCAGCCTTCTTAAAAAGCTGGGGGTGCGGGGGCAACTGGACAATGGGGCGGAGGGAGACCAGCAGGGGAAGAGAGCAGATTCCACACCAGGGAGACACTCTCCTACAGCAGAGAAGAGACCAAACAAAGATGGGGGGAAAGGACAAAGCCCATAAACAAGGGCTGAATCACAGATCGTGAACTGTTGTTGCGCCTGTTGCGCGGATTAAAGACGTTTTTACCCTTCAACTCTGCCGGGCGCCCTTCCCGCCGAAAGACCCCTGAGGTGCCTGAGTCGTCGGGTTGTTCAGCCTCGGTGCGCCCTAAGGCGATTGCTCCAACACGTGTGCCCCAAAATGGCGCCTCTCTGCCTACCTGAGGTGAAGGAGGACTGCAAGGCGCGAGTTCTCCCATGGCGGCGGGGGTTTTGGCGGAGGGTCTGCTCCGCTGCTTAGGACCGCCCGAGGAGCCTCCCCTGATCCAGCCTTCTCTCCGAGGAGATCCGCCTCTGACTGCGCACAACCCGCCCACACACGTGACGTCGAGGGGTTCGCTCTCGCGAGAACCGCGGGAGGGACGCTGCTTGAGGATCCGGAAGGCGGCAATATGACGTCACAGAAATGGCGACAACCCGGAAGTGAATCGGTCGTCCCGGGCGGGGGCGCGCGAATTCCGCCGCCGGGGAGCGACATATGAGTATGCTGAACACTGCGGGATAGAACCCTGATAGCGTTGCAGAAGGAGGATGCCTGGCCGCACGAGGGGGGGGCATTCCTGGACAGTGTGAGGGGGGGGGGGGGTAAGTGAGGGAACAGAAAGAACAGCGGGCACACAGCGGAGATGAGGCACGCAGGGGCAGTGAACGAGCGTAGGGAGCAGGGAGCATAAAACAAATATCAAAAGCATGCTGTAGTTTTCCCATAGATATGACGCCAGAGAGTAGAGAGAGGAGAGAGGCCGTCCGAGCCAAAGAGCTCAGGGGAGTAGCTAGGGAAGGAAAGGAGACAGCGGCGGAAGGGCCCAATTAGAGTAGGGGTTACAGACCTAGAGCTAGAGGAGAAGTAGGAGGTTATGAGAAGCGCCCAAGGTAGTTAAAGCTTAAGCTTTGGTTAATTAGGTTTAGTAGTATAGGTAGCTGCGAAGCTAGATGTTAGGTTTTGGACTAAACATAACTGCCGGCGGGGGGGGGAGTAACCACCACCCTGCCTGCAGGTATGTGCGTCAGTCCCAGGAGGTGGGACGTGTCCCACTCACCGGGCAAAGACCCGGTGGTCCGTGGCCGGCTGCCGGAGCCACGGAGATGGACCAGAGGGGAGGGGGGTCCAGGGAGAAAAGATCTCCACCGGGCAATGAACCCGAGGTCTATTAGGACCAATACGGTTCTTGTGTTGTTTATATGTGTTACTTATATGTATCCCTCCCTCATGTCTTATCCCTTTCCTCCCTAGTCCCATCCAGCGGTAGACTGAATCTGCGCTCCCGGCGTCTGCACCTCGAATATCAAGTACAGAAAATGCCCAGGGATCTGGGTAAGATCAGATTTGCTCATAGACTTGCACCACACAGACACGGCTCCATAACATGGAGGTAATCTTTGTTTCGCAAAACGCAAAGGGCTCAACAGTCCACGTAAGCGACGAGTAGCTTTTGCAGAGTTTAAGAGGCGAAGGGCCGACGTGGTCTCCTCCAGGAGACTCACTTTAGTTCGCGCAATAACCCAAAATTTCTAGACTCTCACTTCCGAAAGTTCTTCCTAGCATCAGGGGGGGAAAAAAAGAAAGGAGTAGCTACAGTATATTGATTCAGAATAACACCCCCTTCCAGGTGGAAAAGATTAAGAGGGACCCTAAGGGGAGGTACTTAGTACTGATCGGCCTCCTTAAGCAGATCAGAATAACGTTGGCATGTATATATGCGCCGAGTGAAGGACAACCAGACTTCTACAATACATTCTTCCAGAAACTACAGGTGTGGGCGGAGGGACATATAGTTCTAGGTGGCGACTTTAACACAGTCATGAACCCCAGTGTAGATAGATCCACATCCCAGAAATCCTTGAAGAGAGTGAGGAATATCTCATTATTAAAAGGTCTAAAACAAGTTGGCCTAGTGGATATCTGGAGAGAGCAGCACCAGGGGGACCGCAGTTACTCCTTTTACTCCCACCCCATGACAGCTACAGGTAGGATTGACCACTTCTTTGTGTCGAGCAGAATGGTTCCACAAATTTCCGATACAAGCATACATGATATTACATGGTCAGATCATGCATCAATAGAGCTTAGATGCAATCAAATTGGTGGTGCAAGACCAGGAGCAAACTGGAAGCTAAACGAATCGATAATTAAAATCCCGGATATACAGAAAAAAGTTAAATCCGAAATCTCTGATTACTTTCGGATAAATAGTGGCAGTGTGGATTCCCACTCGCTGTTGTGGGAGGCTCACAAAGCCACGATTCGGGGGGTATTAATCGGCATAGCTGCAACTAAGAAAAAGAAAAGGGAGGCCAAATTATCCCAGCTTTATCACAGGTTACATGAGCTCTCTATGCTACATAACCGGACAGGTAGAGATGATACTCTGAAGGAGTTGAAGGATGTTAGGATTGAGCTAAACCTCCTCCTTACCTCCAGGGCTGAGAAAGACATGAGTTGGACGCAGAGGAAGTTCTATGAGAAAGCTAACAAACCGGACACTATGCTAGCCACCAGACTCCGTAATCGGAAACCAAATTTTAATATTCAGTCTATTAAGACAGTAGGAGGCCAGAGTTCCTCAAACCCAAAAGTCATAGTAGGGGAGTTTGCGAAATTTTACGCACAGCTATATAATGGGGAGAAGGTGGTTCACAACGCTAGGACGAGAAGTAATCTTCAGAATTCCTGGCGGACGCAGCCTTGCCACAAGTGAACAGAAGGGAGCAAGAGGCCCTACAACGCGACTTTACAAGGGAAGAATTAGAGGCGGTAGTAAAAAACTTAAAAGCATCAAAGGCCCCAGGCCCGGATGGGTTCTCCAACCTGTACTATAAAAAATTTATCGGAGTTCTAGCTCCACACATGCTCCAACTGTTTAATGGAGTATTAGCGGGAGAGCCCTTTCCGGGACAGATGCTCCAGGCGTCGATCTCGGTAATTCATAAAGAGGATAAAGATCCCACTAGCTGCCAAAGTTACCGGCCAATATCATTAATTAACACAGATGTAAAAATCTACTCTAAATTACTGGCCAACAGATTAAATGTAATCCTGCCAGGGCTCATCCACCCAGATCAAGTTGGCTTCATTAGAAGTAGACAAGCGGCCGATAACACTAGAAGAATTGTGGATATAATAGACTTTGTAGGAGCCAACGAGATTCGGAGTATAGCCCTAAGCTTAAGAAAAACATAGGTGCATGGATGCACCAATATAGGTGCTCAGAAATGTATAAAAGTTGCTGGAGAAATATCTCTTCCAAGTATGAGTTGTAGGCATAGGGCAAAGCTGACAGGGCACCAAGGTCTCTAGCAATGATGTGGCTCCCCAAGAGCACTATAATAACATGTTATGAGACTCACCCTTGACCAGCTGTAGATGCCGTGCCCGTGATGGATGTCCCGGTGTGTAGCACCGCCAACCCTCGAACGACTCGTCCGTCGTGAGGGCGGTCAATGACCGGCGGTGTGTTGAGTGGTCTCTGCTCCAGCAACCCGGCGTGCGACCGAAAATGGCAGATAGGAGAAGACGCCTCACAAGGAGGAAACACGCGATGCACCGCCGTCAGAACAAATGGGAGGCTGGTCAGCTGACTGTGAAAAAAACTTTATTGCTCCCAATGTAGAGCTAGCACACTTTGACGCGTTTCAGCCAATTGGCCTTTGTCAAAAAGTCTTTTTGACAAAGGCCAATTGGCTGAAACGCGTCAAAGTGTGCTAGCTCTACATTGGGAGCAATAAAGTTTTTTTCACAGTCAGCTGACCAGCCTCCCATTTGTTCTGACGGCGGTGCATCGCGTGTTTCTTCCTTGTGAGGCGTCTTCTCCTAGCCCTAAGCTTAGATGCGGAAAAGGCCTTTGACAGGATTGATTGGCCATACTTGGAGTCCACGCTTGGGGCATTTGGGTTTGGAAGCATATTCCAACAGGCTGTCAAGGCGCTGTACACAGCACCATCAGCCAGGGTGGTCCATCAGGGATTCCCTCAGAACTATTTCCAATTAAGAGTGGTACGAGACAGGGATGTCCGCTTTCGCCCCTGCTTTTCGCCTTATGCATCGAACCACTCGCAGCACAAATTCGGAATAGCGCTAATATCTCCGGAGTGCAGATCCACTCGCAGGAGCACAAAGTGGCCCTGTACGCGGATGATATTATTCTAACCCTTACCAAGCCGCTCATCTCGCTGCCCAATCTGTTTGAGCTTCTAGAGCGTTTTGCCCAGATCTCCGGCTTTAAAATTAATAAATCTAAATCAGAGGCCCTAAGCCTACATATGCCAAGGGAAATGGAGAAGCTAATAGAACTCAATTTTGAGTTTAAATGGTGCCCTTCCTCCATGAAATACTTAGGAGTGCATATCACAAAAAACACAAGCTCCTTATATTCGGCAAACTATCCCAAACTGCTGAGGACTCTTAAAAAAGAGCTACAGGATTGGAAGGCATATGGTATTTCTTGGCTGGGGAGGATCTATAGTGTCAAAATGAATATCCTTCCCCGTATTTTATATCTGTTCCAAACTCTTCCAATTGCCGTGGTTAGAGCAGACATTACAGGGCTCCAAAAAGCAATCTCTCAATTTATTTGGAATGGTAAAAAACCACGGATAAAAGTTAAAATGATGCAGAAAGCTAAGGAAGCTGGTGGTCTGGCGGTTCCGAGCGTTATATCCTACTACAAAGCGGCACAATTGTGCCAAATCTTGCAGTGGCATAGTGACCCGGGGCTCAGGAGGTGGGTGGCATTGGAGAGAGAGGTGTGCGCCCCGCTTGAGCTCAGGGATCTGATCTGGTACCCGAGGACACGGGTGAAGGATATACTCATTCCGCTGACCTCTGTGCTCAACTCACTCTCAGTCTGGGAGGCTTCTAAAGGTAATCGCTCTATAACCTCCAAACACACCCTGATGGCACCTCTATATGGCAACCCGGACTTTGCTCCTGGGCTGGCAGACAAAAGTTTACCGCTGTGGCGGAAATTGGGGATTAGTCGATTGAAGGACCTGGAGGTTAAAGGCAAGATCAAATCCTTTGAACTATTACAGTCGGAAACGGACATACCTAACACTGATTTTATGAGGTACCTCCAGGTTTGGGCATTTTATAACGCACACCCGGTGAGACCACCGTTGACTAATTTCGAAAAGCTCTGCGTGCGCGGGGCGGACACGTGGGGACTGATCTCTGCCTTATACAGAGAGGTGGTAAATACTGACTCGGACAGGACAGTCAAACCCCGTTTCATGGTACAATGGGAGGAGGATCTTCAGGGCCAACTAGAGGACGAGGACTGGGCTGCGGTGTTCAAAGCCGCAGCTTCTAGCTCCATATGCACGACATTGAAGGAGAACTCATATAAGGTATTATTACGTTGGTATCTCACCCCAGTTAGATTAGCAAAATTCATTCGGGGTTCTTCCCCGCTCTGCCCCAGGCAGTGCGGGGAACAAGGGGATTTGGTACACATGCTGTGGTCTTGCCCGAAAATAGTGCCGGTCTGGACCCAGATCCGAGATTGGCTGCAGAGAATCTTCTTGGGGCTCAGAATTCAGCTGGACCCATGGCTATTTTTATTAGGTAAACCCACAAATGAGGTATCTAGATCGGGTAACAAGCTGATAGCACATTTTGCTACCGCTATGAGATGCGAGACCGCAGCACTGTGGAATCAGAATGCGATTCCTTCTATTGATAAAATCAGAAACAGAATTTGGTTCATTTGCAAAATGGAGAAGTTAACGAGTTTGGTTAACGATTCGGCCGATAAATTCGAAAAGGTCTGGTCATTGTGGTTGGCCCAGACGGATATCCCGGGGATGAATGATGCCACAATTTGGCTCTAATAGATATAGGTGAGTTCTCCTTGGATGGAAGGCCGGTAGCTGGGACGGACGATCTGACAGTAGGGCTCCCCCAGGGATATAGCGTTATCGCGATACGAGGGACGCCGAGAAACAGATGTGAGCCGGAATCAGAGCCCCACGAGAAGTGGATAGGAGCAGAGCAACCGCAGTGGTAGTGCAGGACGCCTGAGAAACATGTGGAAAACGATTCTTCTACGCCGTTCCCCCATACCCTACCCCCCTCCCCCCCCCCCCCCCTGCCAACCCGTCCCTTTCTCTTTTTCCCTAAATGTTGTGGGTCTGTCTTTGTCTTGTCCTGTGGTCCCCCCAAAGTACGTCCGTTCTTCGTAAGTTGTCCTAGTAAGTTTGGTGTATACCTGAATCATTTAACAATATCCTGTATTCTATTGTCTGTATGCACAAAAAACTAATAAAAACAAAGTTGAAAAAAAAAAAAAAATTAACATGGCAGGAGGCTTCCCGTGACGTCATCCGACATGGAGGTGTAATCTGGGACCTCTGCGGACTCTCCTGCATAAAAGAAATAATAAGAACCCTTCCGCCCAAACATTCAGGTTAAAATATAGCTCCCCAGCCGGGCGAATAGCCCAAGAATGTCCAGGCAGCAGAAAAAACCCGCATCTCAAGCGGTATCAAAGTATTTCTCCACGCAGCAAAAAAGCCCAGAGTCCCTGCCTGAAAAACAAGATGTCGGCTGCGCAAGTAGAGATCAGGCCGAACAGAGTAAAACAGATGGTTCCAAGGGAACCCCTGTCCATGAAGAACCTCTGACAAGAGCGTACATGGAGGAGTTAATGGCAACTATGCCTACGAAGCTATACACCTCCCTACAAGCAGAAATCAAAACGGCGGTCCACAACCTCACGCAGGCAATTAATGGCCTGGCAGAAAAGACCAACATCCTGGAAAATAAAATGGAAGAGTCCCTCTTACGCCACACCGGAGCAGAGGAAGAGATCTTCAGGCTAAAAAAAGAGCTGCACCAGATCAAGGACGGATTAGAGGACCAGGAAAACCGGGATAGGAGAAATAACCTACGCATCCGAAATATCCCCGAAATGGTTCTACCTCGCCTCCTCCGCCCGTATGTGACTGAACTATTCAAGACAATATGCGACTCAATAGACGACAGGGATCTAGAAATAGATCGGGCCCACAGTGCACCTGCATACTACACCGCCAAGTTAAAAATACTAGGAGCGTGCCGAGGAAAAGACTCACTAACCTTCCAGGAGGAACGGCTGCAAATCTTCAGTGATCTGTCCAGGACGACCGTGATCCGCAGAAAAGAAATGAAGCCCCTAACTACCTTCCTGCGCGAGAACAACATCAGATATCGATGGGGGTTTCCATTTAAACTCACTGCAAACCGCAACGGCAGATATCTGACGATCCAGTTCCCAGAGGACATGGACCCCTATGTGCGAGCTTTGGGCCTGACCCCCCCAGCTTCATGGACTGCTGAAAATCAGCGGGGCTCCACACAGAAAGAAGGAGAAGAAGATAACGCCACCGAGTCAGGACGAAAAGGGGCACCAACACACCCGACGACAAGCAAGCGCTAAGGAAATACTCAATCTACTGGTTACTTACCCTGCTACGCTGATCACCATCCTCTGCAGACATCGCTGAACCCATGGGAACGTAGACGCGGAAACCTGGAAAGAAATTCACCACAGGACCGGGGAACAACTGAGCCTGAAGGAACCCCATGAGAAGAAGAGATCCAGCAGCTGAGGCAGACCCACAAGGAAGGAGAAGAGCACGTCTTGTTTGGAGCTCATAAGTTGTTTTAATGGCCGATTGTTACCTTGCTGCAATTTTTGTTGTTGATAAAGAGGCCCTCACGGTTGGAGAAGCCTGGGTTCCGCTTGGCGAGGGAGCGGGAGGGGGAAGTAACCGATGCAAAGCAGAAGCCCTCAGAACTGTGAGTACATTCCCCCTTCCCCCGTCCTCCCATCCTGATTGAGCCCCCGAGCCATTGCGGGGCAAATGCGAACTGAAGCCCAGACTCGGAAAATCGGCGCCTCTGCCGGCTCCCAGAGCGAGCAGGCCCGACAGAGAGGGTCTGACATTAACAGACCCTCTATGAGTCCAGAGACATAGAGACCTGTTTTTACATTGAGCTGCGGACAACTATACCTCACACCCCCTTGTCGTCCCCCACACCTCCTCTCCCCCACCCCCCCATCAACCACCCAATTACCCCCCCCCACATACCTCCGTCCTGTTCTTCTACCCCACCCCCCGCGATCCAAGTCACGAGGCTCTGCGACCCACAGGCACACATGCAGGTCATATGTACTATACCCACTATCCATGTTAACACGAAACGTATGTGGCAGATGTGAAGTGTCGCTGCAATGTTAACCCGACGCGCTGTATACAGAGGCATAGCAAGTAGCTCACAATATGAATATGAAGAAGCTAACCCCCCACCCCAAGAACCTCCCCTCCCCCCCACCCCGATCCACCAACCCTACCCTACCTCCCCCCCATCCTTTCCCACCCCCCTACCACACACCCCCCCCACCCCTATCCAAAGCCCCGTGACTGTGATTCAAACCCACACGCAGGAGAAACGAGACATACACAAGAGCTCCGTCGATCATAATATCAGGCAATGTATGTGGACTCTATATTAAAGCGTCGCAATACTAACCGGGTGTAATGTCCACTGTGATATACCAATACAGCCACGCTAGGCCTACCACTCTCCCTGGGCGAGAGGCAGAAGCCTCCAAAATATTATAATGCCTCTTAACATATGATGAACCAATGACTCCAGAAGGGTTGATATGTCAGAGGAAAATCGCAAAGTGTCAACACCCAATATAAAACCAAGCATGGGATTGAAACCACCTCTCCACTTTGTTCCCCCCTCCTTCCCTACCCTCCCCCCCTTCCCTACCCTCCCCCCCTTCCCTATCCTCCCCCCTCCCCTCCCCCCCTCCCTTGCTTCTCCCCCCCTGCCCTCCACCCTCCCTCCCTCCCCCTTACCTTACCATCCCCCCTCAACTACCCTCCCCCCACCCTCCTTACCTTCCAATCCCCCCCTCTCCTACCCTCCCCCCTTCCCTTCCTTTCCCCCCTCCCTTCCCCCCTAACCTTCCTCTCCCCCCTCCCCTACCCTCCCCCTCCTCCCTCCGAATAAAGACCTTGAGAAATCCCACTGCAATGTTACTACAACTTTTGATAGTACAATAATATTACTAAAGCATTACCACTAATAGAGAACATATAAGATCAAGGAACGCATAACTTGTGACATATCTGAATAGAACACAGAATGTTTTACTGTTTTATATGTTGAGAAGAGTTGCTGGTTGATGAACCCACAAATTTCCTGAAGCACCACCCAAAATGGTTATGTACCAGAAAGTAAAGTGAGCAAGTCTGTACCTTCCCCACCTCCCCCCTGTCTCCCTCTCCCCCTCCCCCCTCCCCTTCCTCCCTACCCCCCATTGTATATGGATCCTTAGAAATCCTGTTGTGTTGTAACTCTGAACTTCCGAATGTATAATCATAATATTAAATTGTTACAACTAACAGAGAGCATATAAGATCATGGAATGCATAACATGTGATTTATCGGAACAGAATACAAAATGTTTTATTGTTCTAGATGTTGAAAAAGTGTAATGGTTGGTAAACCCACAAATATATTGGAGCATCGCCCAAGACAGCCATGTATCAGAAAGTAATGTGGATAAAGTCACACCTTCCCTATTGTCCCCCTCTTCCCCTCCCCCTTTTTTCCCCCTCCTCCCCCCCAATCATAACATATATGGTCTTCAAATACAGAGCATGGCACCCTCACCTCCCCACCTCCCAAACCCCCCACCCCCCCACCCCCCTTTTTTCTTCTTCTTTGCCCACCCATCCCCTCACTAACATCGCCACCCCCCCCAACCTACAGATTCCCTTTCAATATGCCCCCCCCCCCCCCGAAAAACAAGACTACACCCCCCGCCACTCGCCTAAGGCAGGACAGAATATATAACGTTCTGTAGAGTCCGCGACCCCCTTCCCCTGGTTGCACCTCCATTCAGGAACCAACGGATTCCTCCCTTTGGGCCTTAAGCCCAAATGCCGGTCAGTACAACCGGTAAAAACAACACGAGACCACTATTAGGTCTCTTTTCACACAATCCCCACCAGTCGGTTCTGTCCCGACAGGTTCCCCTGCACCCCCCTCCTTCCCCCCTACCCCTCGGAGTACCAACTCAAATCCCTTAAATAAGGCCCGATACACTCTCCCTAGTGGGAAGGGAGTCAGACCCCGAGGAATCACATACTCCCAAACCAATGGCTAGCCAAACCCCAATAAACTTAATATCACTAAATGTGAAAGGCCTAAATACCAACAAGAAAAGGAGATTAGCTCTCCAAGAGATGAAAAGGTCTAAAGGTGACATTGTATTCCTCCAAGAGACACACTTTACGTCGCAGGAGCTGCCCAAATTATTCATTAAGACCTTCCCCACGGGTTATTTTACATCGTTTAACAGTAAAAAGAGAGGCGTGGCAATTTTAATCCATCAGGGAACACCATTCAATCATATCAAAACAACCACAGACCCAGAAGGTAGATTTCTGATGGTGTACGGCTCGCTAGCTGGTTCAAGAATAGCATTGATCAACATATATACTGTACACCCAATGACAATCAGACAGAATTCCTAGGAGCACTAATGGACAAGATTGACCCAAGCTACCTGTCCTCATTGGTAGTGGGCGGAGACTTTAATATGGCCCTAAACCCCCTAGAAGACAAATCAACCCTGTTAAACCGACCACACGCAAAAGCCTCCCAAAGACTAGGGAAAAAGTTTAAAGAAATCATGGAGGAATACTCGTTGCTAGACATCTGGAGAATATAGCATCAGGGCCAGAGAGATTATACTTTCTTCTCCCCGCCTCACCAGACCTACTCGCGCATAGATTATTTTTTCACAACCAAAACAATCCTAGAAGCCTCAGCATCCTCAAATATAGGTCCAATTACGTGGTCGGATCACGCCCCAATAACAGTGACCCTCTCAACGCCTTTTGTCAAATCCAGATCCTTTAACTGGAAACTTAATGACTCATTATTAAACAACCCTGAGATTGAAAAAAAAATAAAGAAAGCGCTTAAAGAATACTTCATCCATAATATTGAGTCGGTTTCCTCCCCGGCAGTACTGTGGGAAGCCTATAAGGCAACAATCAGAGGCACCATTATATCTATTGCATCCCACAAGAAAAAAACCAAAATAAAATCTCATAGAGACTTGACATACAAAATTTTAGAATTGGAACTTCAACATAAAACCAACCCATCAAAAAAAATATACAAAACACTAACTTTAGCCAGGAAGGACCTTAAGAAATTACAATTAGAAGACGTAGAAAAATCACTACGTTGGACAAACCAAAAATATTACGACAAGGGTAATAAGGCTGACAGACTTCTGGCCAGTAAATTAAGAGACGTACAGAAGAGATCGCAAATCACAGCATTCAAGAGTAGGTCTGGTGAGACTATATATAATGAGAAAAGAATCACAGAGGAGTTTACAGGAGTTTACATATTATAATGAACTCTATAGCCTAAAAACCCAGAGAGATAAATCTCCGGACACGAATTCTAGAATAATTAATGAGTACCTAAACGAAATACTGAACGCAAAAAAAACTAAAAAAGAATTGACAGACACAGTCAAAGATCTCCAAAGCTCCGGGCCCAGATGGCTTCTCCAATGCCTACTATAAGCGGTTTCTCCCGATTCTATCAACCCACCTCCTGACATTATTTAACTCCTTTATGGACGGTTCCCCAATCCCGCCCTCCATGACCAACGCCAGTTTAGCTATAATATATAAGGACGGCAGGGACCCGCTACAGTGCGGTAGCTACCGCCCCATCTCATTATTGAATAACAATCTGAAGCTGTACAGCAAGATCCTCGCCAATCGGCTGAACCTAATTCTACCCCGACTGATAAATATTGACCAGGTAGGATTTATCCAAAATCGACAAGCTGCCGACAACACTCGCAAAATCATAGATATTATCGACCATGCCCGCATCACAGACTCCATTGCAGTAGTATTAAGCCTCGACGTAGAGAAGGCGTTTGACAGGATCGACTGGCAATTTCTGGATCACACAATGTTGAGATTTGGCTGTAACAACACTTACCTAGAGGGAGTCAGAGTACTCTATACCAGCCCCTCAGCGATGGTCAAATTATCAGGAGGCCCGGCAAAGTCCTTCGAGATAAAGAATGGCACAAGACAGGGGTGCCCCTTGTCCCCTCTTCTTTTCGCCCTGACAATAGAACCCTTGGCAGCAAGAATACGGGACAATGCTGATATCCAAGGCATAGTAATTGGCAAAACCAACTACAAAATTTCTCTATTCGCTGACAATGTTATCCACACACTGTCTCGCCCCCATCTCTCCCTCCCCAACCTACAAAAAGAATTATCAGACTTTGGCAAGATCTCAGGGTATATAATCAATAGCGATAAATCAGAGGCCCTGAATCTCAATCTCCCAGAGTCAGAGATACAGTTACTGAAGCTAAATTTTAACTATAGATGGAGCCCTCATACATAAAATATTTGGGAGTCAATGTATCAAAGGACTACCGATCCCTATAGCAAAGCAATTATCCACCACTCTTTGACAAAATCAGAAGGGATCTGGATAAATGGGAAGAATATCAAATTTCCTGGGTCAGAAGAATGATCTCAGTTAAAATGAATGTACTCCCGAGATTGTTATATTTTTTTCCAGACACTTCCGATCCGGGTCCCAGGGTCAGAATTGAAATATATCCAAAACAGAATATTCAAATTTATTTGGCAAAGAAAAAGACCCATGTGGGAAGATCGGTTCTAACAATGCCAAGGGGTAAGGGAGGCATGGGGGTGCCAGATATCTCAAGATATTATCGAGCAGCACAATTGAAACAGGTAGTGAAATGGAATTCGGACCCGGACCAGCTATGCTGGTTAAAAATTGAGTCCCACTACGCTAAAACGCCTTCTCTGCAAGCGAGCCTGTGGGCAACGGACAGGAACAATAAGAGGGCTGGCAAATTCAAACTAGGAGCTATGGACCATACATGGAACATATGGAAAAAGTCCAAAATTAAATTCGCACTCTCAGCCCTGGCTCACAACTCACCCCACTATATAATAACCTTGAGTTCCCTCCCGGATGCGACGCCAGGCAATTTGAACGATATCTAAATAGCGGGATTAGGTCGATTTATGACCTACTAAGCGATAGGAAACTCCTGAGCTTCCAAGAGCTATGAAATAAATTTAAAGCCCCTGATTTGGACTTGTTCAAATTCTTCCAAATTCGACACCATACAAAAATTGTACCCCACCTTAGAACTTCCACCGCTCACACAATTCGAAAAACTATGTCAGGACAACACGCACCAAAAAGGTCTTATATCACAAATTTATGCAGTCCTAGAAAAACACGCGAGCCCCACCAAACATGATTATATGCTCAAATGGGCAGCGGGGATCAATATCGAAATAGACGATGAGGATTGGGAAGACATATGGGAGGCGGCATCAGGAACCTCCATTTGCACTAGTATTAAAGAAAACATTTACAAGATAATGTACCACTGGTACCTCACGCCAGCACGATTGAAGCAAATATATCCTCTGGCCTCTGACCTATGCTGGAGAGTCTGTGGACACAGAGGAGATATGGCCCATATATAGTGGCTATGTTCGGAAATTCAGGAATATTGGCTCAAAAATCCAAAATCTAATAAAAGAGGTCACAGACCTCACAATCCCTCTAGATCCACTGACCTACATACTGGGCAGGCTGATAGATGAGATTGACCGGCCAGTATGGAAATGAATCCCCTTCATCCTAACCGCAGCCAGATGCTCAGTGGCGCTCTCTTGGAAGAAAGTCTCCACTCCCACAATACAAATGGTCAAGAAGAGGCTAAGCGATGTTATGTTAATGGAAAAGCTGACAGCATTCCTCAACCACTCCACGGAGCGGTTCTATAACATATGGTAACCATGGCTGACCCATTAAACATAGCGGACACACACCCCACTACTTCCAATACCGGTAAATAAATGGGCAACGAGCAAGGTGCTTTCGAGGGGTGGGAAAGACCCAAGGACCCCCCCCCCTCCCTTCCCCTCACTCCCCCCTCCACCTCTCCCCCCTTCTTCACCCATCTTTCCTCTCCTCTTCGATAGCCTAGTCATTGGGACCACTGAAGGGTCCGAGTGGACAACCACATCCTCGGGCGGACATTCGGTGCCCCCTCCCCTCTGTCAACCCCCCTTGTTACAAAAATATGGAAAATACCTATTATGGCCATACGTTGTGAGCATGGATCTCTATTATACCTGTAATGTGATGTATCAATGCCTAATAAAAAATGTTTGGAAAAAAAATTAACATGGCATACTTGTGGGGTAAACCAGCACTCATCACCCTATACTTCTCCCTGAGTGCCGGTGGCAGCTCGCGCAGGATAATGTTGGGCACCATATTGATGCAAGCGTATGTAGATTGGGTTCTGGGGGCGGGTGTTCTTCTGTGAGCGGGTGTGCTTGTGGCAGCGGGTGAGGGTAGGTTGTCTGGGATGAAGCTTTCCTCCTGTCTTGGTCACCGTGTTGTCTCCTGGCGTAGTCTTCACGGGGTTGTCATGTTATCCTCCTCCTCAATGGCATACATGTACACAAAATCTTCTGGTGGAGGCGGTGCACTTTGTGATGGAAGGTGGTCGAAGGTCCCATTCATCACATCCATGCCACCCTCCTGCTCCGGCATCAGGGATTCAGGAGCATGAACACCGAGCAAATGATGTATCCCCGCTATGTCAGTCTCTATCTTCTGCATCCGTTGATCCATAGTAAGCATGGTCTCCAGAAGCAGATCTATCTTTGCCAGCACAATAGAGTTCCCGGGGATATCCACACTTAACCCATTCAGCATGCGGTCTAACGAGCTGGTTCTTGTGCATGGTGTGCTGTAGATATCTGGGTGGATGGGTGCTATGGAGGATCAGATGGGGGTTCCATGGAGAGAAGCGGCAGCGTCATCGAAGAAGGATGGATGAGCTGACCTGTGGATTTCAGGGAGAGGAGAAGCGGCAGCGTCGTCGAAGAGGGATGGAGAAAGCGACCTGTGGATTTCCGGGCGAGAAGCGGCAGAGTCGTTTAAGCGTATTGGAGAAAGTGAACCGTGGATTTCAGGGGCACCAGCGGCAGCGTCGTCGAAGAGCAGTGGCGAAGATGGCCTGTGGGTTTCCAGGAGAGCGGTGGCAGTGTCGTGGACAAGTAGTGGAGAAGATGGGCTGTAGATTTCCGTGAGAGCGGCGGCAGAGTCGTCGAAGCGTATTGGAGGAAGAGGTCTGCGGGTTCGATGGGTTGGCTGCCATTTGTTTTGCGTTGAGTGTACATCACCGTATTTCTTCTTGACATACAGTAATAAGACTTACGTGTTTTAAAACCCTTAGCCTTTGGGGTCAGCAGAAGGTTTTCTTTATTGGCCTTAGCCTGTCACCTTGGCTTGGAAACGGCTCCTGCCTTTCGCTTTTTCTGCGTGACAGGCACGGCAGAGGCGAGTGGATTCTTGCGTCAGTAGAATCGGGGTTGATCCGTGGAAGCAGATGGCACAATGCAGTATCTGGACAACGGCAAGTTCAGATAAAGATCATCGAGTGGTGGGCTATGCAAAGTGTGTAACCTTTTATGCATGGCGACGAGGTACAGGTGTTGAAAGTGGGCGTACTCTAATGTGAGTCATTAATGTATAAATTCACCATCCATTTTGTGGATTCGCTGCACATTGAATACACATCGACTAAACATTGAATATACATTCTTGTGCTTGTATTTCTTTCTACTCGCAGCAATGCCTGTTAAAAATATTTCAAAAAATCTCAGCATGAGATTTAAGGAGATGTATACGAGCGGACACAGAATTGCAGATATCCAACGCTGGTTAGCTGCTTCTGGCCTCGTTGTGCCAATCATGCACACGGAAAAACCAAACAACGCACGAGGACACCAACGGTAACTAACGCGTAAGTATATTTATATAACTATATAATACAGTATATCTATTATTGTTTATACTGCTGCATATTAATAGAACAAATATTGTGTAGATCTCTCTAATTTTATAGTTATTTCGGTATATTTATATAACAGTATATACAGGCATACCCCGCTTTAAGGATACTCACTTTAAGTACACTCGCGAGTAAGTACATTTCGCTCAATAGGCAAACGGCAGCTCATGCATGCGCCTGTCAGCACGTCCTGAACAGCAATACTGGCTCCCTACCAGTACCGAAGCTGTGCACAAGCGGCGAGACTATAGATCCTGTTACACATGCATTATTTACATAAGTTATGCACGTATATGACGATTGCTGTACAGTACATGCATCAAAAGTGGGAAAAAGGGAGTGCTTCACTTTAAGTACAATTTCACTTTACATACATGCTCCGGTCCCATTGCATACGTTAATGCGGGGTATGCCTGTATATTGTTTATACTGCTGCATATTAATAGAACAAAAACTAGAAAAAAAACTATTTAAAGGTTCCTTGAATATCCTGCTCTGTTCGATGTTCAAGTAAATGCCGATAAGATGGCCCCCTTTATATTAATAGAACAATATAGATGGCTCTATATTAATAGAACAATATATTGTGTAGATCTCTCTAATTTTATAGTTATTTTGGTATATTTATATAACAACAGTATATATATATATTGTTTCTATTGCTGCATATTAATAGAACTATATATTGTGTAGATCTATCTCATTGTATACTATTTTTACTGCAAATGATGTGCTGTGCTTGTGGTCTACTGCACTGTAATTTACCGGATTGTTGTTTTTCTGTACATTGTAGGGAGACATCACTTCTGGTCGACAAAATAAGTGAAGAGAATGATGAGAAGAGTGCATTAAGGGTCAAATACTTTACACTGCACCAAAATCACAATCTCACTGTATCCGAGACCAGCATAAAGAAGATGAGACGTAGAATTGGATGGAAATATGGACTTGTGAGGTTAGTACTGGACAGTACAGGAGGTAAAAGTGTTGTTTAAGAAACTGTACTGTACCGCTAAAATTATTTATTCCTTGTCATTACAGAGCATACCCAATGATAAGGGACATTAACAAAATTAAGAGAGTGGTCCAGGCCCAGGCATGGATCGATAGTGGAGAAACGTTCCAGGATTGCATCTTCACTGACGAATCTACTGTTTCGCTGGAGAGATTTGCTACCTTTGCAATCCACAAAAAAGGTCGCATATCTAGGAAGCCGCGTCCAAAACATCCAGTGAAGATGCATGTGTGGGGTGCCATCTCTAGGCGTGGACCAGGATGCATCGTCATCTTTGAAGGTACCGTAAAATGTACGTCACACGCTTCTACCTTACGCACTGTACTATACTAGTGTGCAGTTTTTTTAGCACTTTTCTTTTCTTTTTATAGGAATCATGAATAAAGCTTTCTTCCAAGAGAAAATTGTGCCTGAGATTGTGGAATACATCACACGTGAGTTCCCGGATGGTCACCGTTTCTACCAGGACAACGATCCGAAGCACATCGCGTCAACAAGGCGCATATCCTTGAGCACGGTATCAACTGGGTGAAGACGCCAGCGGAGTAAGTGCGGTAACCGTGTCTCATTTTTTCCCACTGTTTTTACTGTGTACTGTATATCTTTAACTAATTGTCCTTTTTGTTCCCCTCCAATGACAGATTGCCAGACTTCAATCCTATCGAAATGGTCTGGCATCAGCTGAAGGACCATATCTGTAAAGTCGTGAAACCCTCCAAAAAGGATGAGTTGGCGCAAGGCATACTGAGTTTTTGGAACGATGTACTCACCGTGGAACAATGCAATAAATATATTGACCATATTGCGACTGTGTTGCCCATTGTGATCGTGTGTAGTGGGCAAGCATCAGGAAGGTAGCATGGTATAGTACTGTACTGTAGTATGGTAAGTACAGGCACACCAAGTACAGTACTGTATGATACAGGTAAGTATGGCACCGTTTTTTCTTTCCTAGTAGTCAGAGTTTACAGTAGTTCCAGTATAGACTAGTTTGACAGTACTAACTGCATACTGTAGTCCAATATGGAGTAGCTATACAGTACACAATGCCATAATACAGTATGCCTCTACAGTAACTGCTAATTTTATTCTTTCCAGAGAGAGCAGCACCAGCCATCTGGTTACAAAGTATTTAACAGTAGTCACAGTATACAGTAGTTCCAGTGTAGACTAGTTTGACAGTACTACACAGCACACAATAAACAAAGAAAATATAGAAGAAAGTGCTTTGGCGCTACATCCCCTTTAAAAATAGGAATATACCAAAAAAATAAAATATAACAAAATACAGTGTGTACAGGGCAGCCAGGAACACTAGTAGAACTACACTAGAACAGATACAAACCAGCGCCCATAGAGAAATGTCCAATAAGTCCCAAATGAAGTCCAACAAATAGAAGGGGAAAAAATCCAGGTGGTCCAATCAAAAGAAGATCTCCAATCCAGGGGTCCATAACATGGGGACAAAGACAAAAAAGAAAATCATAGTGTAACTTGTAATAGTTAAAATAAGACAAACAACACAAAACACATCACAAGGAACATAACACTTAACACAGAGGCTGAAAATAAAATAACTATTTATTAAAACAAAGGAGCATGCTGCAGCGGGTCATCAAGGGGTTAAAATCCAAAACCCTACTTATAACAGGACTGGAGTTTGTAGGCATGTGAAAACCAAACAGAAACAGAAGTCGATTGCATAGAGGGTCCTTCGTGGATTCCCCGATGTTGAGTATTCATCCCGTTTCCCTCCGGCTTCAGAAGGCTCTCCAAAATGGATGCAGGGAAAGGGGAAGGCACACGCAGCTGCACTCAGTCAATACAGCCTCTCTCACGATGACACTGCTTCACAGGTCTGACACGCTCTGAACTCCAGCCTTCTCCAAAGCGCCGTTACCTCTGACCCTACGCGTTTCGTGACTGACGTCACTTCCTCAGGGGGTAGTTTAGTGATGGTGAAGTTCCATTATATATACCTCACTCATCGCTAATTGGACAGAAATATCTAACTCCAATGAAGTTTAAAATTCAGCTCCTAACAATACAAACTAAAATTGGCACAAACATATACACAGCAACAGACTTACAAACACCTGACATATTAAAAACAAAGATAGAATTACAATATAGTTATACCTAAAACTGTATAGATTACAGTTACATAATATAATTCAACATAATCATATAAATAACAATAATGCAATCATAAGGACCTATACCTAATCAAAAATTAATTAATCTAAATAATCTAAATGATTAATATTTATTATAATGATTATAATGGATGATAAAAAGAAAAAAGGAGGAAAAAGGAAATGAAATTAGACACTTATAAAAGACCCTTTCTATTTAGTGAGAAAGACCCCTAGATCAAACTCTAGATTTAAACCATGTGGAGAGAGGGTTTTAAGATCATAAATCCAGAATGCTTCACGTCTGCTAATCTGGTTGAGTTTATCGCCCCCCCCTCCAATTGGTGGTGGCAATTTCAATCGCTTTACAACGAAGACCTTTGGGGTCTTGGTTGTGGCAGATTAAAAAATTGTTAGAAACACTATGGGTTGTTAGACCCTTTTTAATATTATACACGTGTTCATAGATCCTTCTTTGGAAGGACCTCCCAGTGCGTCCTACATACTGTAAGTCACAGGGACAAGTCAGTAAATAAATTACATATGCTGAATGGCAATTAATAAAAGATTTTATTGAATATATTTTTCAAGTGACATTGGACTTAAACATTGTACCTGCTTTACCATATATACAGGCAGTACATCTAGTACATGTGAAAAAGCCATTAACTGCATTAGACAAATGAGACTTCTTCTTAGACAGTGGGCAAATGGTCTGGCATCAGCTGACGGACCATATTTGTAAATTCGTGAAACTCTCCAAAAAGGATGAGTTGGCGCAAGGCATACTGAGTTTTTGGAACAATGTACTCACCGTGGAACGATGCAATAAATATTTTGACCATATTGCGACTGTGTTGCCCATTGTGATCGTGTGTAGTGGGCAAGCATCAGGAAGGTAGTATGGTATAGTTCTGTACTGTAGTATTGTAAGTATAGTATGATACAGGTAAGTATGGCACAGATTTTTTCTTTCCTAGTAGTCAGAGTATACAGTAGTTCCAGTATAGACTAGTTTGACAGTACTAACTGCATACTGTAGTCCAATATGGAGTAGCTATACAGTACACAATGCCATAACACAGTATGCCCCTACAGTAACTGCTAATTTTTTTCTTTCCAGAGAGAGCAGCACCAGCCATCTGGTTACAAAGTATTTAACAGTAGTCACTGTATACAGTAGTTCCAGTGTAGACTATTTTGACAGTACTACACAGCACACAATAAACAAAGAAAATATAGAAGAAAGTGCTTTGGCGCTACATCCCCTTTAAAAACAGGGATATACCAAAAAAATAAAATATAACAAAATACAGTGTGTACAGGGCAGCCAGGAACACTAGTAGAACTACACTAGAACAGTTAAAAACCAGCACCCATAGAGAAATGTCCAATAAGTCCCAAATGAAGTCCAACAAATAGAAGGGGAAAAAATCCAGGTGGTCCAATCAAAAGAAAATCTCCAATACAGGGGTCCGTAACATGGGGACAAAGACAAAAAAGAAAATCATAGTGTAACTTGTAATAGTTAAAATAAGACAAACAACACAAAACACATCACAAGGAACATAACACTTAACACAGAAGCTGAAAATAAAATAACTATTTATTAAAACAAAGGAGCATGCTGCAGCGGGTCATCAAGGGGTTAAAATCCAAAACCCTACTTACAACAGGACCGGAGTTTGTAGGCATGTGAAAACCAAGCAGAAACAGAAATCAATTGCATAGAGGGTCCTTCGTGGATTCCCCGATGTTGAGTATTCATCCCGTTTCCCTCCGGCTTCAGAAGGCTCTCCAAAATGGATGCAGGGGAAGGCACACGCAGCTGCATTCAGTCAATACAGCCTCTCTCGCGATGACACTGCTTCACAGGTCTGACACGCTCTGAACTCCAGCCTTCTCCAAGGCGCCGTGACCTCTGACCCTACGCGTTTCGTGACTGACGTCACTTCCTCAGGGGGTAGTTTAGTGATGGTGAAGTTCCATTATATATCCTCACTCATCGCTAATTGGACAGAAATATCTAACTCCAATGAAGTTTAAAATTCAGCTCCTAACAATACAAACTAAAATTGGCACAAACATATACACAGCAACAGACTTACAAACACCTGACATATTAAAAACAAAGATGGAATAACAATACAGTTATACCTAAAACTGTATAGATTACAGTTACATAATATAATTCAACATAATCATATAAATAACAATAATGCAATCATAAGGACCTATACCTAATCAAAAATTAATTAATCTAAATAATCTAAATGATTAATATTTATTATAATGATTATAATGGATGATAAAAAGAAAAAAGGAGGAAAAAGGAAATGAAATTAGACACTTATAAAAGACCCTTTCTATTTAGTGAGAAAGACCCCTAGATCAAACTCTAGATTTAAACCATGTGGAGAGAGGGTTTTAAGATCATAAATCCAGAATGCTTCACGTCTGCTAATCTGGTTGAGTTTATCTCCCCCCACCCCCCTCCAATTGGTGGTGGCAATTTCAATCGCTTTACAACGAAGACCTTTGGGGTCTTGGTTGTGGCAGATTAAAAAATTGTTAGAAACACTATGGGTTGTTAGACCCTTTTTAATATTATACACGTGTTCATAGATCCTTCTTTGGAAGGACCTCCCAGTGCATCCTACATACTGTAAGTCACAGGGACAAGTCAGTAAATAAATTACATATGCTGAATGGCAATTAATAAAAGATTTTATTGAATATATTTTTCAAGTGACATTGGACTTAAACATTGTACCTGCTTTACCATATATACAGGCAATACATCTAGTACATGTGAAAAAGCCATTAACTGCATTAGACAAATGAGACTTCTTCTTAGACAGTGGGCAAATGGTCTGGCATCAGCTGACGGACCATATTTGTAAAGTCGTGAAACTCTCCAAAAAGGATGAGTTGGCGCAAGGCATACTGAGTTTTTGGAACAATGTACTCACCGTGGAACGATGCAATAAATATTTTGACCATATTGCGACTGTGTTGCCCATTGTGATCGTGTGTAGTGGGCAAGCATCAGGAAGGTAGTATGGTATAGTTCTGTACTGTAGTATTGTAAGTATAGTATGATACAGGTAAGTGTGGCACAGATTTTTTCTTTCCTAGTAGTCAGAGTATACAGTAGTTCCAGTATAGACTAGTTTGACAGTACTAACTGCATACTGTAGTCCAATATGGAGTAGCTATACAGTACACAATGCCATAATACAGTATGCCCCTACAGTAACTGCTAATTTTTTTCTTTCCAGAGAGAGCAGCACCAGCCATCTGGTTACAAAGTATTTAACAGTAGTCACAGTATACAGTAGTTCCAGTGTAGACTAGTTTGACAGTACTACACAGCACACAATAAACAAAGAAAATATAGAAGAAAGTGCTTTGGCGCTACATCAACTTTAAAAACAGGGATATACCAAAAAAATAAAATATAACAAAATACAGTGTGTACAGGGCAGCCAGGAACACTAGTAGAACTACACTAGAACAGATAAAAACCAGCACCCATAGAGAAATGTCCAATAAGTCCCAAATGAAGTCCAACAAATAGAAGGGGAAAAAATCCAGGTGGTCCAATCAAAAGAAGCTCTCCAATCCAGGGGTCTGTAACATGGGGACAAAGACAAAAAAGAAAATCATAGTGTAACTTGTAATATTTAAAATAAGACAAACAACACAAAACACATCACAAGAAACATAACACTTAACACAGAAGCTGAAAATAAAATAACTATTTATTAAAACAAAGGAGCATGCTGCAGCGGGTCATCAAGGGGTTAAAATCCAAAACCCTACTTACAACAGGACCGGAGTTTGTAGGCATGTGAAAACCAAGCAGAAACAGAAGTCAATTGCATAGATGGTCCTTCGTGGATTCCCCGATGTTGAGTATTCATCCCGTTTCCCTCCGGCTTCAGAAGGCTCTCCAAAATGGATGCAGGGGAAGAGGAAGGCACACACAGCTGCACTCAGTCAATACAGCCTCTCTCGCGATGACACTGCTTCACAGGTCTGACACGCTCTGAACTCCAGCCTTCTCCAAGGCGCCGTGACCTCTGACCCTATGCGTTTCGTGACTGACGTCACTTGCTCAGGGGGTAGTTTAGTGATGGTGAAGTTCCATTATATATACCTCACTCATCGCTAATTGGACAGAAATATCTAACTCCAATGAAGTTTAAAATTCAGCTCCTAACAATACAAACTAAAATTGGCACAAACATATACACAGCAACAGACTTACAAACACCTGACATATTAAAAACAAAGATGGAATAACAATATAGTTATACCTAAAACTGTATAGATTACAGTTACATAATATAATACAACATAATCATATAAATAACAATAATGCAATCATAAGGACCTATACTGTACCTAATCAAAAATTAATTAATCTAAATAATCTAAATGATTAATATTTATTATAATGATTATAATGGATGATAAAAAGAAAAAAGGAGGAAAAAGGAAATGAAATTAGACACTTATAAAAGACCCTTTCTATTTAGTGAGAAAGACCCCTAGATCAAACTCTAGATTTAAACCATGTGGAGAGAGGGTTTTAAGATCATAAATCCAGAATGCTTCACGTCTGCTAATCTGGTTGAGTTTATCGCCCCCCCCCCCCTCCAATTGGTGGTGGCAATTTCAATCGCTTTACAACGAAGACCTTTGGGGTCTTGGTTGTGGCAGATTAAAAAATTGTTAGAAACACTATGGGTTGTTAGACCCTTTTTAATATTATACACGTGTTCATAGATCCTTCTTTGGAAGGACCTCCCAGTGCGTCCTACATACTGTAAGTCACAGGGAGAAGTCAGTAAATAAATTACATATGCTGAATGGCAATTAATAAAAGATTTTATTGAATATATTTTTCAAGTGACATTGGACTTAAACATTGTACCTGCTTTACCATATATACAGGCAATACATCTAGTACATGTGAAAAAGCCATTAACTGCATTAGACAAATGAGACTTCTTCTTAGACAGTGGGCAAATGGTCTGGCATCAGCTGACGGACCATATTTGTAAAGTCGTGAAACTCTCCAAAATGGATGAGTTGGCGCAAGGCATATTGAGTTTTTGGAACGATGTACTCACCGTGGAACGATGCAATAAATATATTGACCATAATGCGACTGTGTTGCCCATTGTGATCGTGTGTAATGGGCAAGCATCAGGAAGCTAGTATGGTATAGTACTGTACTGTAGTATTGTAAGTACAGTATGATACAGGTAAGTATGGCACAGATTTTTTCTTTCCTAGTAGTCAGAGTATACAGTAGTTCCAGTATAGACTAGTTTGACAGTACTAACTGCATACTGTAGTCCAATATGGAGTAGCTATACAGTACACAATGCCATAATACAGTATGCACCTACAGTAACTGCTCAATTTTTTTCTTTCCAGAGAGAGCAGCACCAGTCTTCTGGTTACAAAGTATTTAACAGTAGTCACAGTATACAGTAGTTCCAGTATAGACACAATGCCATAATACAGTATGCACATAACTGCACTAATTTTTTGTTTTCTTGTCTTTTCAGAAAATCAGGATGGACTGGGGGAGAGTGGGGGTATCGTGTAAAGTCTGCGAACTGTTTGTACAGTTAAGTGTACAGTATGTAAACTGCAGTCATGATGTACACAAAACCTCTCTTCTCTCAATGAACTACTGTACTGTACACAGAAGGAGGAAGAAGATATAGACGGGAAAATTATTACTATATATATATATATATATATTATTATATATTATTAATTAATATTATTATCAATATGCATTATTCATGATTATCCACCGGCCCTCAATTTCCATCTAACAGAAGAACTTAATAATGACTAAATTTTGTATTATTCATGATTATTTTTATATTTGTTTTTTTGTTCCTGATAAAATAAAATAAATATTTATTTACATTCATGATAATCATAATCATTGACAACAACCCCCCCCCCCACACCTACACCAAAGAAAAAGAAAGAATGTCAAAAAGTGGTAATGTACTGCATCAACAGCATGAATCAGATAATGTTTTTTTTTAACTCTCAATTCCCACAGTGCTGTGCAAATCAGATTTACATATTAAATTCGAGAAGGGATTTTCCAAAGCGTTACCGTAAGCAAAGCCTCAAAGGGTTGGGGGGGTGGAGGGGGGGTTTTGTGGGTGAGTCATGCGCAGTAATCATCAGCTACACTAGCTCCCATCCCAAAGAGGAGTACACGCAGGCGCATAGAGGGGTGATGCTCGGCTAGGGACGGATTAATAACACAATGGCAAGCTTCAGAAACTGAATGGCTCTGGAGAGGTGTCTGTCGATAATAGTTTCAAATCTTAGAGCGAGCCTTATGTGTGTGCGTGGGGGAGGGGGATACAGGGTACAGCTGCATGAAGGATTAGCTGTACTGCAGTTCAAAGAATTGACATATTTTCAAAAGGCAGGTAATAATAATAATTTGATCCCTACACCCCTAAATACAGTACTGTACATAAAAAGCACACAAATCATAATGTGCAGTCAGACGCATACACTACCGACACACTTTATTCGAGTGTGGCCGGTACCGCAAGCCGGGAGATTTCCCGGCTTGCTAGTGGCCGCCCCTCGGCGTGCCGCGCGTCATAGACGCGCGGTCACGCGTCATCGGGAGCGTGCGCCCCCTGCACGCGTGTCCAGGGGCTCCCCGAGGGAGCCCTGGTGTCCCGCGATCGCGGGACAGCGGCAGGGGGTTCCGGGGGACCCGGCGGACCCGGCAGCGGTAGGGAGAGCGCCCCGATCGGAGGGCGCTCTTCCGCTGCTTCGGCGAGCGCCCGTCACACTCGGGCGCGCGCCAGGCTACTGCTGCGGCACAGAACGGGCAAATGCTCGAATAAACTGTGCCGCAGCAGTAGGGTCGCAGTCAAAAGCTACAGCACAGATTGAATATTGTAAAATCAAGATGGTTTATGCAGGCTTGTGGAGAAAATAAAAAATGAGGAAAAAAAAAATATATATTTTTTTTTGGTCACTCACTCTTGAACTTTGCATTAACAACAACCCCCCCCACACCTACACCAAAGACAAAGAAAGAATGACAAAAAGTGGTAATATACTGCATCAAAGCTTTAACGTAAGACAAGCATGTCAAACTCAAATGCTAACAAGGGATAAATAAACAAGGTTTAAGTCTGTGTGTGTGTGTGTGTGTGTGTGTGTGTGTGTGTGTGTGTGTGTGTGTGTGTGTGTGTGTGTGTGTGTGTGTGTGTGTGTACCTCACAAAAAAAAAAAAAAAAAGCCAGATGTGAATGACTTCTGAACCTATTAACCAGTGTCAGGATGCCCCTCTTGATTTCCAAAGCAGCAATCCCGCCTGGAATCTTACCTGATCCGTAGTCCCTCAAGGTACTATACTGGAGGGGAGGTGTTTCCTACCTGTCTTTCGATGTCTCCCGTGAGACACTTGAGTCAGATCCGGAAGAAAGCAGAATATGTTATTTCGATGTAGGTATAGGGCAGTTAAGATAAAAACGAGAGACAGAGAGACAGAGAGGCAGGCAGAGAGGCAGGCAGAGAGGCAGGCAGAGAGAGAGGCAGAGAGAGAGGCAGAGAGAGAGAGGCAGAGAGAGAGGCAGAGAGAGAGGCAGAGAGAGAGGCAGAGAGAGGCAGAGAGATAGAGAGGCAGAGAGAGAGAGAGGCAGAGATAGAGAGAGAGAGAGGCAGAGAGGGAGAGATATTGATAGAGAGAGAGAGAGAGAGTGAGAGGCAGAGAGAGAGAGAGGGGCAGAGAGAGAGAGGCAGAGAGAGAGAGAGGCAGAGAGGCAGAGAGGCAGAGAGGCAGAGAGAGAGAGAGAGAGAGAGAGAGAGAGAGAGAGAGAGAGAGAGAGAGAGAGAGAGAGAGAAAGGCAGAGAGAGAGAGGGGCAGAAAGAGAGAGAGAGGGAGAGAGAGAGAGAGAGAGAGAGAGAGAGAGAGAGAGAGGCAGAGAGAGGCAGAGAGAGAGAGGCAGAGAGAGAGAGGCAGAGGCATAGACAGGCAGAGGCAGAGAGAGAGAGAGAGAGAGAGAGAGAGAGAGGCAGAGAGAGAGAGAGGCAGAGAGAGAGAGAGAGGCAGAGAGAGAGATAGAGGCAGAGAGACAAAGAGAGAGTGGCAGAGAGAGGCAGAGAGAGAGAGATAGAAAGGCAGAGAGAGAGAGAGGCAGAAAGAGAGAGGAGAGAGAGAGAGAGAGAGAGAGAGAGAGAGAGAGAGAGAGAGAGAGAGAGAGAGAGAGAGAAAAGCCAGATGTGAATGACTTCTGAACCCATTAAACAGTGTCAGGATGCCCCTCTTGATTTCCAAAGCAGCAATCCCGCCTGGTTAAGATAAAAACGAGAGACAGAGAGACAGAGAGACAGAGAGGCAGGCAGAGAGGCAGGCAGAGAGGCAGGCAGAGAGAGAGGCAGAGAGAGAGGCAGAGAGAGAGCCAGAGAGAGAGGCAGTGAGAGAGGCAGAGAGAGAGGCAGAGGGAGGCAGAGAGAGAGAGGCAGAGATAGAGAGAGAGAGGCAGAGAGGGAGAGATAGAGATAGATAGAGAGAGAGAGAGAGAGAGAGAGAGAGAGAGAGAGAGAGAGAGAGAGAGAGAGAGAGAGAGAGAGAGAGAGAGAGAGTGGCAGAGAGAGAGAGGCAGAGAGAGAGAGTGGCAGAGAGAGAGAGTGGCAGAGAGAGACAGAGAGAGAGAGAGAGAGAGAGAGAGAGAGAGAGAGAGAGAGAGAGAGAGAGAGAGAGAGAGAGAAAGGCAGAGAGAGAGAGAGGCAGAAAGAGAGAAAGAGGGACACACACACACAGACAGACACACAGAAACACACAGACAAACACACACACACACACACTCACACACACACACACACACACACACACACACACACACACACACACACACACACACACACACACACACACACACACACACAGATACAGAGATGCACACACAGATCTCATTCTGCACGTGCAGCTCACACAGAGATTTGACAGGGGGGAGGGGGGCTGCTGTGAAGACATACCCCAGCCGGGCCAAATACCTTTTATTAATGGCCTTGGTACCCACTCACCATCACCGTGAGAATACTATTTTTTCACACATTTCAAACCGTGATTTCTTAACGTGCCAAAACATGCGATTTGACAATGACAAATTCGAAGCTACTGGAATAAGCCCCCTAGACTCACATACTTTATTACAGATCAACCTTTTATTTTGTCATTAATTCATTACATTTTTAATAGGATGGAGGATAGCCAGTTTCAGGGGCCAAAATCCAAACATTGTAAATTCTGAGTTTGTATGTATGTATGTGTGCATGAATGTCTTTATTAACTGTATATAGCACCAAAAGTGTACTCAGAGCTTCACAAAGAATATACAGGGAATTATAATACAATAAGTGCAGCAAAATCAGGCAATGGGAACGGAAATCCCTGCCCCGAAGAGTTTACAATCTAAGGGAGTTTACTCAGAGCTTCCCAAAAAATATACAGGGAATTATAATACAATAAGAGCAGCAAAATCAGGCAATAGGAACGGAAATCCCTGCCCGAAGAGTTTACAATCTATGGGAGTTTGCTCAGAGTTTACAATGGGCGCATGAAGAAATGTTAGAATCTGAGCAAAATATGAGCCAAAACACAAGAAAGGCTTATTCTCAACTCTTTTCTTATAAACTGAGCACATTTTTGGGCTTGCGAACAGAAAACTTTGGGAAAAAAAACAAATCATGGGGGGAAGGGGAGGAGAGAGTTATGCAGACCTTTTGTGGAGGGGAAATTTGGGCAAGCTATTTGTGGTGTGGGGCAGGGAGGGTTCGTTTGCCCTTTTTAGAGCAGGGAGAAACCTCGTTGGGCCTGGGATATGGGGCCCAACTTCCGCCACACCCTCTGTTGGCAGCCCTGAGTTTGGGACATACAGACCTTTAATCCTTAAGAACAAGACTTTTGTCTTCTTGGTAAATTGCATGTAAAAGTTTAATGAAGGATCAGGAAATAAATACAGTAGCAAACAGAAGTGATTAGGTCTGTGTTTTAATTCTGTTTCTTGAAAATATACAGTTATGCTTATATAATTTCTAAAGAAATTGAACATTGTTGGTAGCTTTCACTAGCATGTAAACTGTAACTTGTTCCCAAATACACTCTCAAATTCTATTTAAAATACTTTTACAGTAATTGCCTGTTTTTTTTTAAAGGCATTCTTCTACTATTTAGTGTTGTCCAGGATTCGAAGGGCGCATAGTATCCGGATTACACCAAAGATAAGATAAAGAACAAATATAGTGCACCACTGTATGATAAGTCCTGAAATACTGTACAAGGAATTTTGGCTATAGAATGCCTACTTACAATGTAGTCTGATTATATGAGCAATAAGAGATAAATTAAGATGACTGGATAGAATTGGTATAGTGCTAGTAGGTGATGTTGTCTAATAATGATGCAATAAGGGATGACTGGATCAGGATACATGGTAACTTAAGGAGACATGAAAGAGGAGAAAAAAAAATTGTGCAGACCAATAAAAATGTATCTTAAAATAAGCAGAACGATATATATGTACTCACATTGTGTACATATAAAATGGACACATAAAAGTTGTTGGGTGCCCGAGGACAACTCGCGCTGTGGAGGTAAGGGTACAGGCCGCTTCCCGGTCACTCAGTTCTCTCTCCACGTGTGTTTACTGTTCACCGGTTCCGCGTCTCGTGTCACTTCCGGTTAGGATTGCATCACATCCGGTCTTTTCGGAGCAGAGAGAGAGGGACAGTCTTGGATCAGCAAGTCCTCCTGGGCACAGCCTCTCAGCATCACGGCACTTGGTGATGGCTATACACATTTCGCTGAGCTTGTCAGCTTCGTCCTGACGAAGCTGAAAAGCTCAGCAAAATGCGTAGAGCCATAGCCAAGTGCCACGACCCTGTGAGGCTGTGCCTAGGAGGACTTGCTCTTCTTTTCACACTGTTTTTATTTTATGCGCATGCGTGTATGTCTCATTGGAACCTTGTTGAAATGCATTTGCGTGTCATCACATTTATGTGCATGCGTGTGGCATACTGTGATTTTTATTTGGGGGTGCGAGGATCAAAACATTATGATGACCTGTTGAAAATATTTATTTGAACTAATAATCTAGCATACAGCGCTCTCCCCCGCCCCCCCCCCCCCACACACACAGAAGGCTAAAGCATTTCTACTTCTTATCGACAAATCTCCCACACCATTCATTTGTAATGGTTGGCTTTCTGGCTTTAATCTTCCCGAGCGTGTCATCACATTTATGCGCGTGCGTGTATGACTTCTCATTCAATCTACTTCTTATCGACACCTCTCCCAAACCATTCATTTATATTTATTTGTATTGACGACAATGACTCCTCCATTCAACCCCCAACCACGAAGCCCTTCTTTAAAATCTTTGAGGCTTTGTTTATGGTAAGGCATGCGCACATGTGATAATCCCTTCTCGAATGACTCCTCCACGCACAAACTGGTAACAAGAGCATTTCAAGTTTAAGAGCCGGTGGTAACTAGCACCTTCAACCCCTCCCCCACCCCCACCACATCACACACAGGCCTTACAATGTTTACCCACACCTTCCCGAATGTAATATGTTAGTCTGATAAGCCCTTCTTGGACACTAGTGTAGCCCACCCCTAACCACTTCACACACAAACCCTTCTTGAATATTCCCCCACACACATTCGAAGTGAATTTCAAGTTCCCAGAAAAAATAGAGGAATCCCTTTTTTAAGGACTGATTTAAAAAAAACATAATCTGAATCATGTTTTTGATAAATTAACCATTTTTGACATTCTTTCTTCTTTGGGGGGTGGGGTTGTTCCAATGATTATCATAAATTTAAAGAAATTTATTTTTTATTTTATCAGGATGAAAAATACAAATAATCATGAATAATACAAAATACAGTCTTTATCTTCTTTGTACTGTAGTTCTTTTGTTAGTTGTAAATTAAGGGCCGGTGGTAACGGTAGCACCTTTCATCACTTCGGCATCACTTGACATTGACATCTTGAAAATGGATAATCGTGGAAGAATGAAAAAAACAAATAATCATGAATAATACAAATGTATAATAATAAAAACAGTAATACAATTTTTCAGTCTTTTGCTTCTTCTTCATTGCCGCTTTGCATTCTGTAGTTCATTGAGAGAGGGGGGGTTTGTATAAATTATGACTGTTGATACACTATACATACAGTTCACTAATTTTACACATGATACCCCCCCTCTCCCCACCATTCCTTTTGTAGTGCAGCATCTCTGAAAATAAAAGAAAAAATGAGTGCAGTAAAGTGCTTTTATTGGCATTCCTTACACTATACTGTAACTACAGCATATTGGACTATGCAGTTACTACTGTCAAACTATACTGTAGACTGTACAGTACACTGCTGTATAACTATACTGTTCCAGTATACTGGAACTCTATACTACATTATAACTACTTTATAACAAGATTTGTAGTGAAGCATCTCTGAAAATAAAATAAAAAAATCACTGCAGTAAAGTGCATATTAAAGACAATCTGTGCCATACTGTACTAACCTGTATCATAATTGGTGCACCTGGACTTACCATACTACAGTACTGTACTGTAACGTACTACTTTCCTGATGCTTGCCCATTACGCTCTATCACAATGGGCAACACGGTCGCAATATGATCTATATATTTATTACATCTTTCGACGGTGAGTACGTTGTTCCAAAAACTCATTATGCCATCTGCCAATTCATCGTTTCTTGACGGTTTCACCACTTTTCGGATATGATCCTTCAGCTGATGACATAACATTTAGATAGGATTGAAATCTGGCGATCTGTAATTGGAGGGGGGAATGAAGGAGAATTTGTTAAAGAGATACACAGTAAACAGTATACTTACACCCCTGGCGTCTTAACCCAGTTGATACCGCTGGCAAGAATATGCGCAGAGAAGCGATGTGTTTTGGCTCATTGTCCTGGAAGTACCGGTGACCATCTGGGAATTCACGTGTAATGTATTCCACATTCTCGGGCACTATTTGCTCTTGAAAAAATACTTTATTCATGATTCCTGTAACAAGAAAAGAAAAGTGCTCCAAATACTGCACACTTGTACAGTACAGTGCATAAGGCTACAGCATGTGACTTTGTGTATTATTTTACCATCAAAGATGACGATGCATCCTGGTCCACGCCTAGATATGGCACCCCACACATGCAGCTTCACTGGGTGTTTTGGACGCAGCTTCATAGATATGCGTCATTTTTTGTGGAATGCAAAGCTTGCAAATCTCTCCAGCGACACAGTTAACTCGTCAGTAAAGATGCAATCCTGAAAAGTGTCGCCACATTCGATCCAAGTCCGTGCCTGGTCCACTCTTTTGATCTTGTTGGTGTCCCTTATCATAGGCTATGCTCTGTAATTTTAGAGGTACTGTACAGTTAAACCACATTTTTACCCACAGTACTGTACTGTCCAGTACTAACCTTACACGTCCACATTTCCATCTCAATATTTTTCTTATAGCTTTGATGCAGCTCTGAGATGTGATTATATTGTGTTGTTGCTCTAGAGCATACATGACCCTTGTGGCACACCTCATCATTCTCTTCGCTTATTTGGTCAACCAGAAGAGTTGTCACCCTACAGTGTACAGTAAATGAAAAACAACAATTAGTTACAGTAGGGCACAATAACTGTACTGTACTGTACATACTGAATTACTGGCAGCTATATTCATCTGTGATGCTCCATCATTTATGCTCAGGCCTACAGTATGGCTAAATATACAGCTATATACAGTAAATTATTACATACAGTATACAGTATATATAATATAGTTATATAAATATACAGCGATCTAAATTATAATATATATATATATATATATATATATATATATATATATGTATATATATATATATATATATATATATATATATATATATATATATATATATATATATATACTTGCTTTCAGGAACCTTTTGACACCTCTAGCCATAAAACACATCCACACCGGGGGAAGGACTAGCACAGATAACATTCCAAGAGACACTGTTTTTAAGTATACATTTTGCTTGCTTCATTCATTGTAACATCGCCGGAAGAAGAGATCAGTGTATCTCGAAAGCTCGCACAAATAAAAGCATTTCGTTAGCCACAGAACGGTATCATCTATTTATTTTTTTGATTATTGAAGCTCGGCTAACATGGTACTGATACATATATATATATATATATATATATATATATATATATATAAATATATATATATATATATATATATATATATATATATATATATATATATATATATATATATAATAGTTATATAAATATACAGCAATATAAATTATAATAGATATATATAGATAATAGATATATAATATAGTTATATAAATATACAGTCATACAAATTATAAAACATATATATAATATACAGTAGTTAAATAAATATACAACTACAGTATATATATGTGTGTGTATGTATATATATATATATATATATATTGTGACAAACGGCTTACTCCGGGGCTCCGTCGTTTGTCCGGGACTGTTTAGAACACGGTCTTTTAGGGTAGGTTAAATGATAAGGCGTCACGTACTGTTCCTTTAAACAGGCTATGCCTGGTTTATTCAGTCCCAGGCACTGAGACTGCCACAGTGCATACAACAGAAAACAGATCAAAACAAAAGCTGCTCACCTGAGCGATAACTTAACTTAGATATCCCTGACTCAGGGTTGGAAGTGGCTTTTCCACTTCCAACATCAAAACACGGTACTTTTGCAGTCTTACACAAATGAACAGAAAGATTGAACCTGTTTGGGGAAGAGGCTTCTCCCCTCTGTAGTTCAGCAGCCTTCCAGCCTCCTGGCTCTTGTGGGGAGACCAGAGCAAACAGGAAATCAGTCTTTCATACCTGATTCCTAATTAGCATGACAGGTGACAGAAATCAGGCAGCAGACAAACTCTGGTCTGGATCTCTCATCCCTCAGTTCCAGCGCTTGCCAAACTGTGGGATGGAGTGTATGTATTATAAGGCTGCACTCCCAGGCCAAACAGGATAGAAACTGTTCAGTATCCTGGGAGCCCTATATACGGAATTTATTACCATCCCCTGGTTTCTGTCACATATCCTCCCCCCCAGCTCAGACCTCGAGGGATGAGCGACCATGGATATTAGGGAGTGCATCCTTGACAACCCGTCAGCATTGCCATGTTTGTGCCCTGACCTGTGTTCCACAGAAAATTTAAAGGGTTGTAGGCTTAGGAACCACCTGGTCACTCTAGCATTCTTTTCCCTGTTTTGACACATCCAGGTAAGGGGTGCATGATCTGTGACCAACCGGAATTTTCTCCCCAACAGGTAGTATTTGAGCGTCTCTACAGCCCACTTTATTGCGAGACACTCTTTCTCTACTATGGAGTAATTTTTCTCCTGGGGATTTAGTTTCCTACTTAAATAAAGGATGGGGTGCTCCTCACCTTGAGACTCCTGGGAGAGTACCGCCCCCAGCCCTACCTCAGATGCGTCGGTTTGGACTACGAACTCTTTGAAGAAGTCAGGTGTGACCAACACTGGTTGGGCACAGAGAGCTTCTTTCAGGCTTCTAAAGGCCTGTTCGGTTTCGGGGGACCACTTTACCATTAGCGGTCCTCTTGCTTTTGTGAGGTCAGTTAGTGGGGTTGCCTTAGTTGCAAAATTGGGAATAAACCTTCTATAGTACCCAATTAACCCCAAAAAGGTCCTTACTTGTTTTTTTGTAACTGGCCTTGGCCAATTTTGTATCGCCTCCACTTTGAGTGTTTGGGGTTTGAGTAAACCTCTGCCAATAGAATATCCCAGATACTTGGCCTCCTCCAGACCAATAGTGCATTTAGCGGGGTTAGCAGTTAGTCCAGCAGACCGGACTGCGTCAAGCACAGCTTGGACCTTTGGAAGGTGGGATTGCCAATCTTCACTATGGATTACCACATCATCCAGGTAGGCGGGAGCATACCGAGCATGTGGTTTTAAAATTTTATCCATCATTCTTTGGAATGTGGCGGGAGCTCCATGTAAGCCAAAAGGCAACACCTTATACTGAAAGAGGCCGTCTGGGGTTGAGAAGGCTGTCTTTTCTTTTGCCCTTTCTGTGAGGGGAACCTGCCAGTACCCTTTTGTTAGGTCTAGGGTTGTGAGATATCGGGCTTTGCCCAGTCTCTCTACAAGTTCATCTACCCTGGGCATAGGATAAGTATCAAATTTTGACACCGCGTTTAGTTTCCGGTAGTCATTACAAAACCTTGTAGTACCATCTGGCTTTGGGACTAAGACTATAGGGCTGTTCCACCCACTTTGGGATTCCTCAATTACACCTAGTTTTAGCATTTTTTTAACCTCTAAACTTATAGCCTTTCTTTTGGCCTCTGGGATTCGGTACGGTTTAAGGTTAACTCGGACCCCCGGTTCAGAGACTAGGTCATGTTCAATTACGCTAGTTCTACCTGGCCGTATAGAGAAGATTTCTTTGTTTCTTTTCACTAAATTCTGAACCTCTCGTTTCTGATGAACAGACAGGGTTTCAGCTATGCTAACCTCTGGGTCAGTTTCTTGATTCTCTGACGGACCTGGGGGTACTAGGGTTAACAAGACTTCTCTATCTTTCCAGGGCTTGAGTAGGTTTATATGGTAAATTTGCTCAGGTTTCCTCCTACCTGGCTGTCTTACCTTATAATTTACTTCTCCCACTCTTTCCAAGACCTCATATGGCCCATGCCATTTAGCAAGGAATTTACTCTCCACGGTGGGAACCAGAACTAGTACCCTATCACCTGGAGAAAAAATTCTGACCCTAGCACCCTTATTATATGTATTCCTCTGTGCTTCTTGAGCTTTCTCCATGTGTTCCCTCACTATGGTTAGGACTGCAGCAATGCGGTCCTGCATCTGGGCAACATGCTCTATTACACTTCTGTAAGGGGTAACCTCGTGTTCCCAAGTCTCTTTGGCTATATCCAGTAAGCCCCTTGGGTGTCGGCCATACAATAGTTCAAACGGGGAGAAGCCTGTGGATGATTGGGGAACTTCCCTAATGGCAAATAACAGGTACGGTAACAAACAATCCCAGTTTTTCCCATCTTTATCAACCGCCCGCCGTAACATGCTCTTTAAGGTTTTATTGAACCTTTCCACTAAACCATCTGTTTGTGGATGATAGACTGAGGTTCTGAGATGCTTGATTTTTAGGAGTTTACATAGCTCTTTCGTTACTTGGGACATAAATGGTGTTCCCTGGTCAGATAGAATCTCTTTAGGAATCCCGACCCGGGAAAACAGAACTACTAACTCTTTTGCTATGTTTTTAGCTGAGGTGCTACGTAGGGGAACTGCCTCCGGATATCGGGTGGCATAATCTAATATTACCAATATATGCTGATGTCCCCTAGCAGACTTTATTAGGGGTCCTACTAGATCCATAGCAATCCGGTCAAATGGTACCTCTATTATGGGAAGGGGTACCAATGGGCTGCGGTACGCCTTGAACGGGGCGGTGATCTGACATTCTGGGCATGAGGAACAATAATTCGTAATTTCTGCCAGAACCCCAGGCCAATAGAAGCTTCGGAGAACCTTTTCTTTTGTCTTTTCCACCCCTAGGTGTCCCCCCAATGGATGACTATGTGCGAGGTGTAATACTACGTTACGGAATGTCCGTGGTACCAACAATTGTTTAGTTGTAACTGATTTCCTTTTATCAACCCGATATACTAGGTCGTTCTCTACCTCGAAGTAGGGGTAAGCAAGTGACCTATCTGGTTGGCCAGGAGTACTATTCTGGTCCCGTATATTTCCCCTTGCTACCGCTAATGTGGGGTCCTCCCACTGGGCCTTCTTAAAACTCCCAGGACTGACCTCTAGGTCAGCGAGGGTCTTATCCGGTTCTGGGGTGGTAAGTGTCTGCTCAACATCTTGATTTGGGGTATTCCCTACCAAAGTAGTGATGGGGAAGGGAATTTTACAGCACTCCTCCTTTTCCCCCTTCTTATTTGGGCCCTCGTCAACCTCCATTTCTGAAAAAGGGAAAGGATTTGTTTCTTCTAATACTTCGTTATGGTCCGCTATTGAACTCTGGGCGCTATTCTGAGCGGGGGACCACATTTTTAGAAAATGGGGAAAGTCGGTCCCTATTAACACATCATGTGCCAGTTTGGGTACAATACCCACCTTGAAATCTAAAGAACCAAACTCTGTTTAAAAAAAAACATCAACAGTGGAATATTCATGATTATCCCCATGTATACAACAAATTGCCACTCTTTGTGAACTGTTTCCCTGTTTCTTCTTAATGGGCAAGAGGTATTCGGACACTAGTGTGACCATGCTCCCAGAGTCAAGAAGTGCCCGAACCCTCTTACCATTAACCTTTACAAATGCCCACAGATGGTTATTCAAGGGGTCCTCTGGGCTAGGGCCCATACATTGGGACAACAGCGAATAAGGTTCCACGCTGTTGCATTGCATGGGCTCATCATTTAGTGGGCAGATTTTTGCTGTGTGGCCCCTCTCATGACAATTTACACATTTAGGTACATAGTCTGTGTCCCACTTAGAGCCTTTTCCCGGCTCCCCATGTTGGCTATTGCCCTTAGTGTGCGAACCACTGTTGCTGGTGCTGCGTGAAGGTGGTCGCCGCTCTTCAGCGCCCCTTAACCCCGGTACCCTTTTACCGTCTCTGGAAGAGTCCTGGAACCTCGGGTAGTGGGGTTGCTCCACGACTGTGGGTTGCGGGTGCTCTTCTGCTGCATTGTACCTTTCTACGAGGGCCACAAGCTCATCCGCATTGTGGGGGTCACTCCGACTGACCCAACGGCGTAAGGCAGAGGGAAGTTTCCTCAAGAACTGGTCCATGACCAACCGTTCCACGATGTGGCTGGCTGAGTTGATCTCGGGTTGTAGCCACTTCCGGGCGAGGTGGATGAGGTCATACATCTGGCTTCGGGTGGCTTTATCCATCGTGAAGAACCATGCGTGAAACCTTTGGGCGCGAACAGCCGTGGTTACGCCGAGGCGGGCGAGGATCTCGAACTTCAATTTTGCATAGACGTTAGCTTCGGCTGGCTCTAGATCAAAGTAAGCCTTCTGGGGTTCGCCGCTTAGGAAGGGTGCGATTAGACCAGCCCACTCAGCTTCTGGCCATCCCTCTCTCTGTGCCGTGCGTTCAAACGTGAGAAGATAGGCTTCCACATCATCCGAGGGTCCCATCTTCTGAAGGTAGTGGCTTGCCCTGGTCATTTTCGGAACTGGGGCTGCCGCTGCCAGTGGAAGGTTACTGATAGTCCCCCTCAGGATCTCGAGTTCCTGCTGTAAGCCCTGAGCGAACCGCTGTTGCTCCTCTCTCAGCAAGCGGTTTGTCTCTTGCTGGTTTGCATTCGCGTTTTGCAGGGCTTCATTCGTCTGTTGCTGGTTTGCATTCGCCTGTTGCTGGTTGGCATTCGCCTGTTGCTGGTTGGCATTAATCTCTTGCTGGGCTATTAGCAGCTGTTGCTGGGCTGCATTCGTCTGCTGCTGGTTTGCATTAGTTTCTTGCTGGGCTATTAACAGCTGTTGCTGGGTTTCATTCACGTCTTTCTGGGCAGCGACATTGCGTACCAGCGCACCCACCACGTCTTCCATCTTCTTTGCAGAGGATGAAAAAACTTTTTTTTTTTTTTTTTTTCAAAGTTCTTCAACCCGCAGACCCCCTAGTGCTCTGCCCGCATTCTCCACCATATGTGACAAACGGCTTACTCCGGGGCTCCGTCGTTTGTCCGGGACTGTTTAGAACACGGTCTTTTAGGGTAGGTTAAATGATGAGGCGTCACGTACTGTTCCTTTAAACAGGCTATGCCTGGTTTATTCAGTCCCAGGCACTGAGACTGCCACAGTGCATACAACAGAAAACAGATCAAAACAAAAGCTGCTCACCTGAGCGATAACTTAACTTAGATATCCCTGACTCAGGGTTGGAAGTGGCTTTTCCACTTCCAACATCAAAACACGGTACTTTTGCAGTCTTACACAAATGAACAGAAAGATTGAACCTGTTTGGGGAAGAGGCTTCTCCCCTCTGTAGTTCAGCAGCCTTCCAGCCTCCTGGCTCTTGTGGGGAGACCAGAGCAAACAGGAAACCAGTCTTTCATACCTGATTCCTAATTAGCATGACAGGTGACAGAAATCAGGCAGCAGACAAACTCTGGTCTGGATCTCTCATCCCTCAGTTCCAGCGCTTGCCAAACTGTGGGATGGAGTGTATGTATTATAAGGCTGCACTCCCAGGCCAAACAGGATAGAAACTGTCTAGTATCCTGGGAGCCCTATATACGGAATTTATTACCATCCCCTGGTTTCTGTCACAATATATATATATGTGGGTGAGAGGGAGAGAGAGTGTGGGGGAGAGAGAGAGAGTGGGGAGAAAGAGAGTGTGGGGGAGAACGAGAGAGAGAGTGTGGGGGGAGAGACAGAGTGTGGGGGAGAGAGAGAGTGTGGGGGGAGAGAGAGAGTGTGGGGGAGACAGAGGAGAGAAACGGTGGGTGACACACACAGAGGGTGGGTGATACACAGAGAGAGAGAGGCTGGGTGAGTGACTGGCTGGGTGAGTGGTTTGCTGGGTGAATGGGTGAGTGACTGACACTGACTGGGGGTGGGGGGGTGACTGACACTGACTGGGTTTGGGGGGGTGACTGACACTGACTGGGGGTGGGGGGGTTACTGACACTGACTGGGGGTGGGGGGGTGACTGACACTGACTGGGTTTGGGGGGGTGACTGACACTGACTGGGGGTGGGGGGGTGACTGACACTGACTGGGGTTGGGGGGGTGACTGACACTGACTGGGGGTGGGAGGGTGACTGACACTGACTGGGGGTGGGAGGGTGACTTACACTGACTGGGGGTGGGGGGTGACTGACACTGACTGGGGGTGGGGGTGACTGACACTGACTGGGGGTTGGAGGGGTGACTGACACTGACTGGGGGTGGGGGGTGACTGACACTGACTGGGGGTGGGGGGGTGACTGACACTGACTGGGGGTGGGGGGGTGACTGACACTGACTGGGGGTGGGGGGTGACTGACACTGACTGGGGGGTGACTGACAGGGGGGGTTACTGACTGACAGGGGGGTGACTGACTGGGGGGGTTACTGACTGTGGGGGGTTACTGACTGGGGGGGGGTTACTGACTGGGGGGGAGGTTACTGATTGGGGGGGGAGGTTACTGATTGGGGGGGTACCTCTGGTGTTACACACATACACCTACTCCCATACACACATACATTCATTCACACACACACACATTCTCCCACACACATACACATTCTCACACACACACAGGGGAGGAAAGGCCGCGACCAACACCACCCTCCTCCCCCAACCACCCGCGCTCATCTCCCGCTTGTGTGGGGGGCAGGCCGACATCCCCCCCCAATCAGCAGGGTGGGTGGGAGGCACGTGGCGAGATATCCAAGCGGGAACGGGGGAATTTAAAAAAAAACACACGTGCTGCTTGGGCCAATATTTACACGCCCGGATGTTAAATCCACCCGCCCCGGGCGAGTAAATGTATAGGATTGTCGAACACTGTATATATATATATATATATATATATATATATATATATATATATATATATATATATATATATATATATGCACCTTAAACCTGGCTGTGCTCAAAGCTGTTACCACGCAGCAAGCTTAAGCCTATAGGGAACCATGTTAAAAATGGTTTTTGAAGCATAAAGTGGCACTGTGTGCTCATTTGCTTGTCATTTCCCAGAATCCCTTGCTGCAGTGGAAGTGCTGTGTTCTGGGTGATAATGGTGAAAGGCGGGGTTGCAGACCTGCCTAAGACATGCAGATGAGCATACAGTTGTATTTACATTTGTATATATATATATATATATAAAGAGAGCAAAAAGAAGCACCTTGAGAAAGTCACTTGTTAGTGACGAAACGCGTTGGACGTTGATACGTAGACACGCAGTGACGCAGCCACGTGGTGACGCAGTTACAGCCGGCGAGGAGCTCCAAGAACGGATCACCGTTTTGTATCTGGAGATAGAGGCGCCCGTTGTTCATCTTCATTTGGCGCCACAGCGAGGTCTGACACACAGGTAGTGTCTGCCTCACATAGGGCTCTGGCACGCAGTACTTCTCTGTTTGCCACAGGAGGAAGTGGGCGATATTAGCATCTGGAAACGGCATTTGGATATATCATTGCTCCATCTGGAACCAGACCGTCGGGTCTGAGAAGAGCGCACCGGATCTTCATTGAGAAAGAACACTCTCTTACCGGTGACTATTTCAAATCCATTTGGCTAACAGCAGCTATGTTCACTGCTATTATCCATCTCTAACACCACTGTTCATTTTCTCCTTACCATTATATGGTTACCTCGCTGTGTATTATCCTCTGCATGTCACCTACACATTGCTGCACACTGCTAATACTTGTTTTATGTTTGCTTTTTAATCACACCAATTTCACATTGGTCTATTTTGACTGCTCTGGTTAATTAATTAATAAATTCCTATTTACTACACCATTATACGGAACTGGCGCTTCTTTTTGCTCTGTTTATGTTTAACTCACTGTGGTCAGGCTTGACCACTTAGAAGCCTGCCTCTTCCGTATAGACTGTTCCCATGTTGTTACTTATTCATCATTCACACAACTGTCACTGATTATATCAATACAAGTGTAGTATCTATCACTCACATTAGTATATCATAATTTCATTTAACACTATGTAGTCAGTTTATTCAAAATATTTTGCACATCTCACTTATATCACTTACTAGCGCTACTGTTTGTTTCTGTGTGTGTGTGTGTATATATATATATATATATATATATATATATATATATATATATATATATATATATTGGAGAAACAGCGCCCGATCCATGTGTAAAATCTGGTAACAAAATTTTAATAAAAAATCACAAGACAAATGAACACTCACAATTTGTCAATGCAAATTAAGCATTGTATGAGTAAACCCATGCGCCAACAAGTAGCTGCTCACCGAATGTTTACTTCAGTACATCAGACCTCACTGCTACCGGGGCATCACAGTCAGATGTCTCTCCGGAAATTCAGGTATACAGTCTGTTGTTCCAGCATTAGGTGCTGTGTGTGGCTCAGGGAACGTCCTCCCTCTCCTGGCAGCAGACCCACAAGCTATTCCACCAAACATAGCTCCTTGAAACCACGTGCCCTACGTGTACGCGTTTCTTCCGATTGACGGATTTCATCAGGGGATAATGTGCATTCTAATTGGGCTACTATTTAAAGGAGTTTCCATCCAATTGAAAAATTCAAGTAAAATACGCCCAATATTGCCCTAAATTGGGTCATCTGTGCTAACCATATTGAGTTGTAATTGAACTACTTTGTACATATTAACTAATAACTATATAAAACATAATGATGTAGATAAGATGAAATATAATCAAAATACAGACATACATAGATTTCACATTTATAAGCATGTAACTACAAAAATATATTAAAAACAACGTTATCAACTTGTTTTTAGAAGTTGCTATGTTTATATTAAATTGTTAAAATGAATAATAGATAATTGCAGTCACATGATTGTGAAGCAATACTTTTTGAATGTATAATCTGGACTTAATAAAATGACAGAGACATAGAAATTAATTATTACATTGTATTATTTGAAAACAATCATCTTACATCTCACTTACAGTATATGTTTATTTCATTATATCTATACTATCCCAAAAAAAAGCCTTTATCATAATGATGCAATAATATTACTATATATGCATCTAAATTAAGAGTAAACATTTACTAACATTGTAATAATGAATTTCCAATAGAATTTGCTGGGAGGTTGCTGACCCCAAAAAAGAAGCATCTCCATACAAAATCATCAACTTTTTTTGTGGAAAACACATACTGCTGCGGCCACTTTCATTCTAACATTTGCCCGTAATTTCCCGGGGCTTAGTTCGGCTGGTGCCGAACTTGGCCGCGCGCCAGCCGCATCTCTTCCCTGAACTCCTCTCCCCTCACGCGCATCTACCTCTCCCCTCCCGACCCCCTGGCTGCTCCTGCTCTGCCTCTTCTGCCCCTGCATCTTCCCTGTAACCCCGCTTACCCCGCTTCAACCTTCAGGGGATGTCGTGTAAGCCGGGGAAGCGGGCGCACCACATGACACCGGCGCCACAGTGATGCGCGGACAAGCCGCGTCATCCCGCGCATTGCACTTGCACTGCGGTGGCGGCCGCATTAGAGTCAGCTCGGCCACCACTGTATATATATATTTTTTAATTAATTTTTTACACGTTTTTTTTATTTTTTATTTTTTAACATTTTCATTTTTTGGTTAATACATTTTACCTAATCATATTATATCTTGATAATTATATTTTTCAGTGTTTTTTGCAATAATAGTTCATCATTCATCATTTTTATTCAATATATAAATAAGCCCAATCCTGAGGAAGCATCCCAAGCAGCCATGGAACCATAACAGGGTGGTATACGTGACCACACGGAGACACTAGCGAATCACGGGCCTCGTAGGTGGTCAGGTGACCCGAGGTAACCAACCGAGACACACTCCATTGCCATAGATGCAACACTACTACGACTGCAAGAGGGAGTGACTAGCAAGTATGACGCGATGTCATGAAAGCCCAATCCGGAGGAAGCATCCCAGGCAGCCATAGAACCATAACAGGGTGGTATACATGACCACATGGAGACACTAGCGAATCACGGGCCTTGTAGGTGGTCAGGTGACCCGAGGTAACCAATTGGGACACACTCTATTGCCATAGATGCAATCCAAATGGCGATGCGCATGATGACGCAATATCTTGAGAGACCAATAAGAAGCTGGTATTAATCAGTATCCTGGGTGACAACTAGGTATAAAAACTCGCGGAATCACTTTGAAACTGCCCCCCGATGAAGCCTAAATAGGTGACAACTAAAAAAATGTATTTACGTGGCTATTTCCACAGTTAATTCAATAGCATAACTGTGGTAACAAAATAGTGTACTATAGCTACTATCATTTCCTAATTAGCGTTTAGATCAAGCACACCGATACCTCAGTTTATTCATTTTTAATTTCTTTTAATCATTTGGTACTTTGTTCACTTCACTACAATCATATTTTAATTAGCTTAATAAAATTTATTTTTAATTCAGCAGGGGTGTTTTCTTTAGTGCGACTCAATAGGGAGCTTTTCTTTTCCTCTGTCTACAATACCCACTATCCCTAGTCAGCACCACCCCTACACCAGTTTGTGGAGTGTAACTTTCTGTCATAACAGGTGATTAGTATACCCACTTTTTGGTGTTTTGCAGGGTATACACTGACCCCCCTGGGGGTATCTCGCTCTGTGTTCTGTATAAAAAAATGTTTTTACTCCAAAAAAAAAAAAAAAAAGTTGATTCTTTTAAATTGTTTCATTGTGTCACCTTTTAAAGAAAATACAGTGTTCATAAAACATACAGTCAGTAATGGTTGGTTAAAATCAGTCAGTCCTCAAGAAGGCTACAAGAAGTTTCATGAATGGCTCGGGGGGGGGGGGGGAGGGGGTAAGGTGTTGATAAGCGGTTGCATTAACGTTGTCTTGTTAGTAAGACTTTGCGTGCGAGGCGGGTGGGGGGTGGGGAACTGCTACTGTCGAAGTGTGTGCAAGATTAGTTAGTAAACACAGTAAGGGCTTATCAGCCTACAAGAGTTTTCATGAATGGCTCGGGGGGGGGGAATGTGTGGTGTCTCTTTTCACATACACACATGCACATAAATGTGCTTTTCAATAAGGTTCCATAAGACATATACAGTACGCATGCGCATTAAATCAAAACAGTTTTAAAACAATACATATAGAATACATATACTGTATACTGTAGAATAAATACATACTGTATAGAATATAAGATTATATTTTTTTATTTTTGGGGTTTCTTATACAGTATGTAAAAAAGTATTGTATATGAAATCAGCAGCATACTGTTTAAGGTTTTCTATAAAGCTCATAGTTATTCTATCTTAATCAATAAAAATGGCACTGTCACTAAATTGTTGCCACCAGTACTTGGAATTTTAAATCAGATTCATCAATGCGCAAGCAACGTTACAAAAAGCGATATTATCCATCAAAATCCCTCCATTTGCCGTTCTCCGCTTGATGACAAAGTTTCTTTTCTGAGGAAAAATAAAATTATTACTGGTACCGTATGTTATATTTTTCCATTATTGCTGCTGACAGATTGTTCTGTTCAAAATTTATAACATAATGTTTAACTCCAAAAAAAAAAAAAAAAATTCAAATTGTTTAATTGTTTCATTGTGCAACCTTTTATAAAAAATGTCAGTGTTTCAAAAACATACAGTAAGTACTGTATAACATTTCACATAATGGTTGGTTAAAATCAGTCAGAGTCTTCAAGAAAGCCACAATAATTTTCTTGTGGTGGGGGGGCGTCTCTTGTTCACATAAACGTATGTGCCTAAATGTGATGACATGCATACAGTATGCGTTTCAATAAGGTTCCAATGAGACATACTGTACAGTACATGCATGCGCCTAGCTGTCCATCAATTGTTCAGTATCTATTGTAGATGCTGCTCAGCCAATGATATTGCTGGACTACATTTTCTCGAATTGTGACAAAAATAATAGAACAAAATAACCATAAGCAAAGCGATTGATTGCAGGAGAACGTACTGATCTGCAGTAACTAATCGCTTGTCTGTCTACATAATGTATTGATATTTAAAAAAAGAATAAAATAAGGCAGCTTGAACTGCAGGTAGTGTACTGTACTGTAAGTACTGTAATACACGTAAAGTACTGTAATTCAGGTACAGTAGTGTAATCCATGCAGTTACTGTTGTAAATTACTGGAACTGTATTTACCTTCATTATAGACTTTCCAATCGGTTGGCCCCGAGCCACTGCCAGTCATGTATTCTTGATTATATACGTAGTTGACAGGTGACAGCGGGTCTGCTACACCTGTAGTTGAGAGCTGACGAAGCTGGAAATTATCTTGGTACATGCAAGCTTGCTGGTATCTGTACGTGAAATCTTGCTCAGGCTGCAGGTATCCTGGCGGGGACAAATAGCAAGGGTTGCCCGTCACCAGGTTTTCACTGATGGTCGGACCGTTATTGTAAGACGGTGCTGGCGCTTATTTTGTAAAAGTCATAATTTGAGATAAAATATTGATACATTTGATGTGGTCATCTTATCATCTGCTGCATTAATTGCGGACCATATTAAATAAGCGTACGTTATGTCGGGCTTTTTGCACACGTACTGCTGTGTACTCATTGCAGGACAGGAAAAGTCCAGTACAGTTATGTAAAAAAGACACTGTACATTGAGTTTTTATTATGAAACACCGAAATTGATACAGTAACTTCTTCAGTATCAAGGTCAATTCACAATGTACCACTGTGTTTTTATTTATTAAACACCTGCAAGTCGACACATTACTGTACAGTAGCACATGTAGTGTACACATTAGAATTCATTACAAATCATGAATATCTGCCACCTGGCGGATAGGCAAAGAATTTCCCCCAATTAAATCTGAGCATTATAATTAAACGGTATCAGGTAAACGGGTGCGGGAGGGCGCGAATGTGGCATGAATGCGGGGATACCCAATTTATTGCGTGTGGAATTCAGAAGACCCAACCGCTACGCCCCCGAGAAGTTTTAAAATAAAGGCTGGCACAGCAGTATGTATATTTAAAAATAGCACCAACAGTGTACTCAGTGCTTTACCTTAAGGATCCGCGCTGCGGGTATACCCATGTCCAGCACATCCTTACCTTTTTCTCAGGCCATTCAGGCTCCCTGGCGGCATTCCCCGCTTTCCCTGCACCTCCTGCCCACGCGCATCAGCCCTATGCTGATCCCAAGCATCCCAAGCTGCCATTGGTTGGCGCCGGGTGCCTGACTCCGCCTCCGCTGATGTGGCACACGCTCCTTGCGTGTCGCCATTCGGGTTCCGTCAGCTCTGCCTCCCTGCTTCTCCTTCCTTACCTGACCCTTCCCCTGTCCATCCCTCTGCTCCTCTCTTCTTCTCTCTGCTCCTGGATCCTCCGTTGCACCTTCCCTATGCTCTGCCTCTCGGACGTCACATACATGCCCGGCAGCCCCTTCCCCATGTGCCTTGCCTCTCAGGTCCTATGTCCCTTTCTGTCCCTTCCCTTGTCCTTCCCTCCGTTCCTCCCCTTACTCTGACCACTCACTCCCTTTGCCTCTAGCAACTCTCCTCTATCTGTGCCTTATATAGCTCACTCCTCTGTTCCTCCCTTCACTCCCATTGGTTCCAAACTTCCACACTCTGCTCTCCTATTAGGTTCCTCTTCTGGCCGCTCTTCCGTCACTCCCCTTTCTCTTATTGGACCCTGCCCCCTATATAATCCCTCTTCTCCATTTCCTCTTTGCTCTGCATAGCTTCTGTACCTTGGTGCTGTCTGCTGTTGCCTGACCTCTCTTGTCTTTTCAGTGCTGCTCCTGTCCCTGGAATCTTTGCCGACCTCCATGGATTTGACCTTTACTTTGAACTCTACTACGCTGCTCTCTGGACCCCTTGGACCTTGCTTTGGACTTCTACAGTACCGACACACTTTATTCTCGCTCGGCTAGTCCCGCGAATTCGGGTATACCCGGGTGTATTCAGGTTTCTGATCGTTTTCTGCCAGAGTGCATTGCATTATTTTCCCGGCAGGGATTTAAGCATTTTATTCCGGCTGGTTGCAATACTGCAATGCCGTGTAAATACACATGGTGGCGATTGCGAGCTGTTCTCTTTGAAGCCGTCCCCTATAATGTATTGTAATGCAGTGTATATACTGTATATATATATATACTGTATAACAACAACCCCTATAAGCCCTAACATACAGTACTGTACACATACAGTACTGTATATGCACATACATAAATGATACTACTGTATGGGCGGCGGGGGCGAGATGTGTTTGCAGCAGAGAGAGATCCACTGCTCTCTCTCTGCGCAAACATCGGCACATTAAAAATTATTTTAAATACATTTTTATTGATAGTGTACATGTGCAGGGGGTCTCCGGAGCTGAACCGCGTTGGTTTCAGGTCTGGGGACACCCTGCTCCCCGAGATACAGCCCCCTTTATTAGGTGCCGGTATCCCTCTGCTTGGTTTAAAGGTCCCGATCATGTGATCGCGGCCTGTAAACTAAGCAGAGCAGAGGGATACCGGCACCCCCTAAAGGGGCCTGTATCTCGGGGAGCAGGGGGTCCCCAGACCTGAAACCAGTGCGGTTCTGCTCTGGAGACCCTCTGCACATGTACAGTATCAATAAAACACATACAGTATACAGTATAATTAAATACTCGATCTTTACTTTAGCGGCTATGCGCTATGGTAAAGAAGCAGCATTTCTGTATTTTAATAATATTGTACAGTGAGCAGGGGGATGCCTGAGCCAGAAATTAATGCTCAGGGACCCCCCCTGCTCCTGCTCAATATTATTAAAAATACAGAAATGCTGCTTTATTACCAAAGCGGATAGCCGCTAAGGCAATGAAGGGGTTAACCCACCGTGCCCGCTTTATTGTGGGTAGTGGGGATGGGTGAGGGGGGTATTTGGCCCTTGGTGTGAGTTTAGGACTTGCGGGGGGGTTGCGGGTGCACTTAACTCCTTCACGACCGTAGCAGTTAATACCGCTACGGTCATGAAGGGGTTAAGCCCTCCCGCTACCCCCTGCAAGCCCTAAACAAGCACCGTTGGGGCTAATACCCCATTCACCCACCCCCGCTACCCACAATAAAAAAAATACACACACACAGCAGCCGCCAAAAAATAAATAAATAAATCTAAATAAATAAATAAATAAATGACAATAAATACATTTGAAATACATTTTTATTGATAGAGTACATGTGCAGGGGGTCTCCGGAGCTGAACCGCGTTGGTTTCAGGTCTGGGGACCCCCTGCTCCCCGAGATACAGCCCCCTTTAGGGGGTGCCGGTATCCCTCTGCTTGGTTTAAAGGGCCCGACCACGTGATCGCGGCCTGTAAACCAAGCAGAGCAGAGGGATACCGGCACCCCCTAAAGGGGCCTGTATCTCGGGGAGCAGGGGGTCCCCAGACCTGAAACCAGTGCGGTTCTGCTCTGGAGACCCTCTGCACATGTACAGTATCAATAAAACACATACAGTATACAGTATAATTAAATACTCGTTCTTTACTTTAGCGGCTATGCGCTATGGTAAAGAAGCAGCATTTCTGTATTTTAATAATATTGTACAGTGAGCAGGGGGATCCCTGAGCCAGAAATTAATGCTCAGGGACCCCCCCTGCTCCTGCTCAATATTATTAAAAATACAGAAATGCTGCTTCATTACCAAAGCGGATAGCCGCTAAGGCAATGAAGGGGTTAACCCACCGTGCCCGCTTTATTGTGGGTAGTGGGGATGGGTGAGGGGGGTATTTGGCCCTTGGTGTGAGTTTAGGACTTGCGGGGGGGTTGCGGGTGCACTTAACTCCTTCACGACCGTAGCAGTTAATACCGCTACGGTCATGAAGGGGTTAAGCCCTCCCGCTACCCCCTGCAAGCCCTAAACAAGCACCGTTGGGGCTAATACCCCATTCACCCACCCCCGCTACCCACAATAAAAAAAATACACACACACAGCAGCCGCCAAAAAATAAATAAATAAATCTAAATAAATAAATAAATAAATAAATGACAATAAATACATTTGAAATACATTTTTATTGATAGAGTACATGTGCAGGGGGTCTCCGGAGCTGAACCGCGTTGGTTTCAGGTCTGGGGACCCCCTGCTCCCCGAGATACAGCCCCCTTTAGGGGGTGCCGGTATCCCTCTGCTTGGTTTAAAGGGCCCGACCACGTGATCGCGGCCTGTAAACCAAGCAGAGCAGAGGGATACCGGCACCCCCTAAAGGGGCCTGTATCTCGGGGAGCAGGGGGTCCCCAGACCTGAAACCAGTGCGGTTCTGCTCTGGAGACCCTCTGCACATGTACAGTATCAATAAAACACATACAGTATACAGTATAATTAAATACTCGTTCTTTACTTTAGCGGCTATGCGCTATGGTAAAGAAGCAGCATTTCTGTATTTTAATAATATTGTACAGTGAGCAGGGGGATCCCTGAGCCAGAAATTAATGCTCAGGGACCCCCCCTGCTCCTGCTCAATATTATTAAAAATACAGAAATGCTGCTTCATTACCAAAGCGGATAGCCGCTAAGGCAATGAAGGGGTTAACCCACCGTGCCCGCTTTATTGTGGGTAGTGGGGATGGGTGAGGGGGGTATTTGGCCCTTGGTGTGAGTTTAGGACTTGCGGGGGGGTTGCGGGTGCACTTAACTCCTTCACGACCGTAGCAGTTAATACCGCTACGGTCATGAAGGGGTTAAGCCCTCCCGCTACCCCCTGCAAGCCCTAAACAAGCACCGTTGGGGCTAATACCCCATTCACCAACCCCCGCTACCCACAATAAAAAAAATACACACACACAGCAGCCGCCAAAAAATAAATAAATAAATCTAAATAAACAAATAAATAAATGACAATAAATACATTTGAAATACATTTTTATTGATAGAGTACATGTGCAGGGGTCTCCGGAGCTGAACCGCGTTGGTTTCAGGTCTGGGGACCCCCTGCTCCCCGAGATACAGCCCCCTTTAGGGGGTGCCGGTATCCCTCTGCTTGGTTTAAAGGGCCCGACCACGTGATCGCGGCCTGTAAACCAAGCAGAGCAGAGGGATACCGGCACCCCCTAAAGGGGCCTGTATCTCGGGGAGCAGGGGGTCCCCAGACCTGAAACCAGTGCGGTTCTGCTCTGGAGACCCTCTGCACATGTACAGTATCAATAAAACACATACAGTATACAGTATAATTAAATACTCGTTCTTTACTTTAGCGGCTATGCGCTATGGTAAAGAAGCAGCATTTCTGTATTTTAATAATATTGTACAGTGAGCAGGGGGATCCCTGAGCCAGAAATTAATGCTCAGGGACCCCCCCTGCTCCTGCTCAATATTATTAAAAATACAGAAATGCTGCTTCATTACCAAAGCGGATAGCCGCTAAGGCAATGAAGGGGTTAACCCACCGTGCCCGCTTTATTGTGGGTAGTGGGGATGGGTGAGGGGGGTATTTGGCCCTTGGTGTGAGTTTAGGACTTGCGGGGGGGTTGCGGGTGCACTTAACTCCTTCACGACCGTAGCAGTTAATACCGCTACGGTCATGAAGGGGTTAAGCCCTCCCGCTACCCCCTGCAAGCCCTAAACAAGCACCGTTGGGGCTAATACCCCATTCACCAACCCCCGCTACCCACAATAAAAAAAATACACACACACAGCAGCCGCCAAAAAATAAATAAATAAATCTAAATAAACAAATAAATAAATGACAATAAATACATTTGAAATACATTTTTATTGATAGAGTACATGTGCAGGGGGTCTCCGGAGCTGAACCGCGTTGGTTTCAGGTCTGGGGACCCCCTGCTCCCCGAGATACAGCCCCCTTTAGGGGGTGCCGGTATCCCTCTGCTTGGTTTAAAGGGCCCGACCACGTGATCGCGGCCTGTAAACCAAGCAGAGCAGAGGGATACCGGCACCCCCTAAAGGGGCCTGTATCTCGGGGAGCAGGGGGTCCCCAGACCTGAAACCAGTGCGGTTCTGCTCTGGAGACCCTCTGCACATGTACAGTATCAATAAAACACATACAGTATACAGTATAATTAAATACTCGTTCTTTACTTTAGCGGCTATGCGCTATGGTAAAGAAGCAGCATTTCTGTATTTTAATAATATTGTACAGTGAGCAGGGGGATCCCTGAGCCAGAAATTAATGCTCAGGGACCCCCCCTGCTCCTGCTCAATATTATTAAAAATACAGAAATGCTGCTTCATTACCAAAGCGGATAGCCGCTAAGACAATGAAGGGGTTAACCCACCGTGCCCGCTTTATTGTGGGTAGTGGGGATGGGTGAGGGGGGTATTTGGCCCTTGGTGTGAGTTTAGGACTTGCGGGGGGGTTGCGGGTGCACTTAACTCCTTCACGACCGTAGCAGTTAATACCGCTACGGTCATGAAGGGGTTAAGCCCTCCCGCTACCCCCTGCAAGCCCTAAACAAGCACCGTTGGGGCTAATACCCCATTCACCCACCCCCGCTACCCACAATAAAAAAAATACACACACACAGCAGCCGCCAAAAAATAAATAAATAAATCTAAATAAATAAATAAATAAATGACAATAAATACATTTGAAATACATTTTTATTGATAGAGTACATGTGCAGGGGGTCTCCGGAGCTGAACCGCGTAAGTTTCAGGTCTGGGGACCCCCTGCTCCCCGAGATACAGCCCCCTTTAGGGGGTGCCGGTATCCCTCTGCTTGGTTTAAAGGGCCCGACCACGTGATCGCGGCCTGTAAACCAAGCAGAGCAGAGGGATACCGGCACCCCCTAAAGGGGCCTGTATCTCGGGGAGCAGGGGGTCCCCAGACCTGAAACCAGTGCGGTTCTGCTCTGGAGACCCTCTGCACATGTACAGTATCAATAAAACACATAGAGTATACAGTATAAATAAACACTCGTTCTTTACCTTAGCGGCTATGCGCTATGGTAAAGAAGCAGCATTTCTGTATTTTAATACTATTGTACAGTGAGCAGGGGGTTCCCTGAGCCAGAAATTAATGCTCAGGGACCCCCCCTGCTCCCGCTCAATATTATTAAAAATACAGAAATGCTGCTTCATTACCATAGCGGATAGCCGCTAAGGCAATGAAGGGGTTAACCCACCGTGCCTGCTTTATTGTGGGTAGTGGGGATGGGTGAGGGGGGTATTTGGCCCTTGGTGTGAGTTTAAGACTTGCGGGGGGGTTGCGGGTGCACTTAACTCCTTCACGACCGTAGCAGTTAATACCGCTACGGTCATGAAGGGGTTAAGCCCTCCCGCTACCCCCCCGCAAGCCGTAAACAAGCACCGTTGGGGCTAATACCCCATTCACCCACCCCCGCTACCCACAATAAAAAAAATACACACACACAGCAGCCGCCAAAAAAAAAATCTAAATAAATAAATGACAATAAATACATTTGAAATACATTTTTATTGATAGTGTACATGTGCAGGGGGTCTCCGGAGCTGAACCGCGTTGGTTTCAGGTCTGGGGACCCCCTGCTCCCCGAGATACAGCCCCCTTTAGGGGGTGCCGGTATCCCTCTGCTTGGTTTAATGGGCCCGACCACGTGATCGCGGCCTGTAAACCAAGCAGAGCAGAGAGATACCGGCACCCCCTAAAGGGTGTATACAGGGTGTATACAGTATACAGTAAAATATACACACAGATGATGAACCAATATACAAATACATGTAGAATGGTTATCAAAATCATACTGTCCTACAAATAACGCTTCTCTATACAGACAATAATAATAATCCATTTAATAATCCTAACTGATTTTACAATATAAAACATACCATTCCAATCCACACAGTACATTGCATTTACATTGTATAAATGATGCATAAAATCTATGCACCATATACATTCTGCAAATGAATGTTAACAGTATAATTGCAAGCTACTCTACCAGTAAATACAAACACTTCCAAACAAGTCAACTATTTTAACCAATCAAGTAAACAAAAGTCAATATATACTGTAAGTACCAACCAGAAAACACAATTTAAAACCAAAGCTAACCCTTACAATACCAAGGATTACATCTATCTAATTGTAAAAAAACTTTTACATTATACACAGCATTGCAATGTACATGATGAACAATACAGTACATTCCCTGTATCTCCCTGCCTTCAGTGTAATCTGTTTAATGCCCCCTCCCCCCTAATGTTTCTGTTAAACAGATTACACTGAAGGCAGAGAGATGTAAAGGCCTAAAGCCCCCTCCCCCCTAATGTTTCTGTTAAACAGATTACACTGAAGGGAGAGAGATGTAAAGGCCTAAAGCCCCCTCCCCCCTAATGTTTCTGTTAAACAGATTACACTGAAGGGAGAGAGATTTTACAGAAACACACATTAGGGGGGAGGGGGCTTTAAACAGATTACACTGAAGGCAGAGAGATGTTTCTGTTACCAGTAAATCTCCCTCCCTGCATTGCTGCCAGTGCAGTGTATGTAAATGTGGGGAGGGGGGGGGGACCCAATGTGCATACTGTGAGGTCTAATCACCCTCACCCCCTACCCACATACCGTTACCCCCCCACCCTGGCTATGGCCCCTCCGCTTCTGCAAAACAGACACAAAAATTAAAACATACAAAGTAATATCCCCCTAACCCCTTAATCACCATAGCGGTTATTAACCGCTACAGTCATGAAGGGGTTAACCCACCCTCACCCACCATTCGGGATGCCTACATACCCTCCCACACTAACCCCCCCCCCCCGTGAGGCCTAACCACCCAGTCAGTACCCACAAGGGAGGCCTACCCACATACTGTTGGGGAAACACCCCAGCCCCAGTACCCACAATAAAAACAGTACAATGACCCACAATCAACAGCATTATATTTATTAAATACATTACCCACCCCCTGTGCCCCACCATAAATACAAGATTTATCCTTTTACATACAGGGTTCATAACGCAGCCCCACGCTAGTCCCCGGTGGGCTGGCAGGGCACTTGGACAGACCTACAGTTTACCAGCAGCCCTTTTTACACAGGTTCTGGAAGCCTGCTGGTGGATCCTGCTAGCACCATGGCACCCAGGTGGTCTCCTTGGGTCACCGTGGGCCACAATTGGGTCTCCACGGTAGGCCCAAGAATGTCTGGGAGCCCCGGGTCAAACCCACAGGTGCCTGCGGGGCCTCGGTTGTTTCCCTCGGGGGTCTGGGGAACTCACGGGTGCTCACTACGGGTCGACGGTGCCCCACAGAAGTGGGACCACACATCATCATCCCCGCACCTATGGGTCGGCTGTGCCCCCACAGAAGTGGGACCACACATCGTCATCCCCGCAGACTACGGGTCCGCGGTGCCCCCACAGAAGTGGGACCACACATCATCATCCCCGCATGTGTCGCCCATGGAACCACCAGCCTGATACCCTTGGGATACCCGAGGATACCCACAGGTGGGCTCCATAGGCCCCACGCAAAACCACGGAATCAAACCCTGAATGTAAAAAAAATAAACCTGGCCTATACATTCAATACATACACCCTCCCCCCCAACACCTACAGTACAATAATGTGCAAAATAATTATTATCCAGATATGGATAATAGATTAATTGCCCATTATTAAAAACATTAACTAGCATATACAAATAAATAAAGTACTACTGACCTCATCAATACTAGGTGTCCGTTGCCAGCAAAATCCTTGTCTTGTCCACAACATACATAGCAAATACAAAGCCAATATATTGCAATTACATTCAGATATCAATTAACCCCTTAAACACCTTATCAGATAATAACCGCAAAGGTAATTAAGGGGTTAAGCCACACAGGACCGATACCCACCCTTCACCCATGAATTTGTACTGTGGCTTCATCATGCAACTATATATATATATACTGTATATATATACAGAGAGACAGAGAGAAAGAGAGAGAGAGAGAGATATACACCCCTGTATACAGTATATATATATATATATATATATATATATATATATATATATATATATATACACACGTTATATACACACCCATGATAAACCAATATACAGTACAAATAAATGTAGAAGGGTTATCAAAAGCCAATACATTGCAATTACATTCAGATATCAATTAGCCCCTTAAACACCTTATCAGATAATAACCGCAAAGGTGATTAAGGGGTTAAGCCACACAGGCCCGATACCCACCCTCACCCATGAATTTGTACTGTGGCTTCATCATGCAACTATATATATATATATATATACTGTATATATATACAGAGAGACAGAGAGAAAGAGAGAGACAGAGAGATATATTTACAGTATATATATATATATATATTGTGACAGAAACCAGGGGATGGTAATAAATTCCGTATATAGGGCTCCCAGGATACTAGACAGTTTCTATCCTGTTTGGCCTGGGAGTGCAGCCTTATAATACATACACTCCATCCCACAGTTTGGCAAGCGCTGGAACTGAGGGATGAGAGATCCAGACCAGAGTTTGTCTGCTGCCTGATTTCTGTCACCTGTCATGCTAATTAGGAATCAGGTATGAAAGACTGATTTCCTGTTTGCTCGGGTCTCCCCACAAGAGCCAGGAGGCTGGAAGGCTGCTGAACTACAGAGGGGAGAAGCCTCTTCCCCAAACAGGTTCAATCTTTCTGTTCATTTGTGTAAGACTGCAAAAGTACCGTGTTTTGATGTTGGAAGTGGAAAAGCCACTTCCAACCCTGAGTCAGGGATATCTAAGTTAAGTTATCGCTCAGGTGAGCAGCTTTTGTTTTGATCTGTTTTCTGTTGTATGCACTGTGGCAGTCTCAGTGCCTGGGACTGAATAAACCAGGCATAGCCTGTTTAAAGGAACAGTACGTGACGCCTCATAATTTAACCTACCCTAAAAGACCGTGTTCTAAACAGTCCCGGACAAACGACGGAGCCCCGGAGTAAGCCGTTTGTCACATATGGTGGAGAAGGCGGGCAGAGCACTAGGGGGTCTGCGGGTTGAAGAACTTTGAAAAAAAAAAAAAAAAAAGTTTTTTTCATCCTCTGCAAACAAGATGGAAGACGTGGTGGGTGCGCTGGTACGCAATGTCGCTGCCCAGAAAGACGCGAATGAAACCCAGCAACAGCTGTTAATAGCCCAGCAAGAAACTAATGCAAACCAGCAGCAGACGAATGCAGCCCAGCAACAGCTGCTAATAGCCCAGCAAGAGATTAATGCAAACCAGCAACAGGCGAATGCAAACCAGCAACAGGCGAATGCAAACCAGCAACAGACGAATGAAGCCCTGCAAAACGCGAATGCAAACCAGCAAGAGACAAACCGCTTGCTGAGAGAGGAGCAACAGCGGTTCGCTCAGGGCTTACAGCAGGAACTCGAGATCCTGAGGGGGTCTAATCGCACCCTTCCTAAGCGGCGAACCCCAGAAGGCTTACTTTGATCTAGAGCCAGCCGAAGCTAACGTCTATGCAAAATTGAAGTTCGAGATCCTCGCCCGCCTCGGCGTAACCACGGCTGTTCGCGCCCAAAGGTTTCACGCATGGTCCTTCACGATGGATAAAGCCACCCGAAGCCAGATGTATGACCTCATCCACCTCGCCCGGAAGTGGCTACAACCCGAGATCAACTCAGCCAGCCACATCGTGGAACGGTTGGTCATGGACCAGTTATTGAGGAAACTTCCCTCTGCCTTACGCCGTTGGGTCAGTCGGAGTGACCCCCACAATGCGGATGAGCTTGTGGCCCTCGTAGAAAGGTACAATGCAGCAGAAGAGCACCCGCAACCCACAGTCGTGGAGCAACCCCACTACCCGAGGTTCCAGGACTCTTCCAGAGACGGTAAAAGGGTACCGGGGTTAAGGGGCGCTGAAGAGCGGCGACCACCTTCACGCAGCACCAGCAACAGTGGTTTGCACACTAAGGGCAATAGCCAACATGGGGAGCCGGGAAAAGGCTCTAAGTGGGACACAGACTATGTACCTAAATGTGTAAATTGTCATGAGAGGGGCCACACAGCAAAAATCTGCCCACTAAATGATGAGCCCATGCAATGCAACAGCGTGGAACCTTATTCGCTGTTGTCCCAATGTATGGGCCCTAGCCCAGAGGACCCCTTGAATAACCATCTGTGGGCATTTGTAAAGGTTAATGGTAAGAGGGTTCGGGCACTTCTTGACTCTGGGAGCATGGTCACACTAGTGTCCGAATACCTCTTGCCCATTAAGAAGAAACAGGGAAACCGTTCACAAAGAGTGGCAATTTGTTGTATACATGGGGATAATCATGAATATTCCACTGTTGATGTTTTTTTTTAAACAGAGTTTGGTTCTTTAGATTTCAAGGTGGGTATTGTACCCAAACTGGCACATGATGTGTTAATAGGGACCGACTTTCCCCATTTTCTAAAAATGTGGTCCCCCGCTCAGAATAGCGCCCAGAGTTCAATAGCGGACCATAACGAAGTATTAGAAGAAACAAATCCTTTCCCTTTTTCAGAAATGGAGGTTGACGAGGGCCCAAATAAGAAGGGGGAAAAGGAGGAGTGCTGTAAAATTCCCTTCCCCATCACTACTTTGGTAGGGAATACCCCAAATCAAGATGTTGAGCAGACACTTACCACCCCAGAACCGGATAAGACCCTCGCTGACCTAGAGGTCAGTCCTGGGAGTTTTAAGAAGGCCCAGTGGGAGGACCCCACATTAGCGGTAGCAAGGGGAAATATACGGGACCAGAATAGTACTCCTGGCCAACCAGATAGGTCACTTGCTTACCCCTATTTCGAGGTAGAGAACGACCTAGTATATCGGGTTGATAAAAGGAAATCAGTTACAACTAAACAATTGTTGGTACCACGGACATTCCGTAACGTAGTATTACACCTCGCACATAGTCATCCATTGGGGGGACACCTAGGGGTGGAAAAGACAAAAGAAAAGGTTCTCCGAAGCTTCTATTGGCCTGGGGTTCTGGCAGAAATTACGAATTATTGTTCCTCATGCCCAGAATGTCAGATCACCGCCCCGTTCAAGGCGTACCGCAGCCCATTGGTACCCCTTCCCATAATAGAGGTACCATTTGACCGGATTGCTATGGATCTAGTAGGACCCCTAATAAAGTCTGCTAGGGGACATCAGCATATATTGGTAATATTAGATTATGCCACCCGATATCCGGAGGCAGTTCCCCTACGTAGCACCTCAGCTAAAAACATAGCAAAAGAGTTAGTAGTTCTGTTTTCCCGGGTCGGGATTCCTAAAGAGATTCTATCTGACCAGGGAACACCATTTATGTCCCAAGTAACAAAAGAGCTATGTAAACTTCTAAAAATCAAGCATCTCAGAACCTCAGTCTATCATCCACAAACAGATGGGTTAGTGGAAAGGTTCAATAAAACCTTAAAGAGCATGTTACGGCGGGCGGTTGATAAAGATGGGAAAAACTGGGATTGTTTGTTACCGTACCTGTTATTTGCCATTAGGGAAGTTCCCCAATCATCCACAGGCTTCTCCCCGTTTGAACTATTGTATGGCCGACACCCAAGGGGCTTACTGGATATAGCCAAAGAGACTTGGGAACACGAGGTTACCCCTTACAGAAGTGTTGCCCAGATGCAGGACCGCATTGCTGCAGTCCTACCCATAGTGAGGGAACACATGGAGAAAGCTCAAGAAGCACAGAGGAATACGTATAATAAGGGTGCTAGGGTCAGAATTTTTTTTCCAGGTGATAGGGTACTAGTTCTGGTTCCCACCGTGGAGAGTAAATTCCTTGCTAAATGGCATGGGCCATATGAGGTCTTGGAAAGAGTGGGAGAAGTAAATTATAAGGTAAGACAGCCAGGTAGGAGGAAACCTGAGCAAATTTACCATATAAACCTACTCAAGCCCTGGAAAGATAGAGAAGTCTTGTTAACCCTAGTACCCCCAGGTCCGTCAGAGAATCAAGAAACTGACCCAGAGGTTAGCATAGCTGAAACCCTGTCTGTTCATCAGAAACGAGAGGTTCAGAATTTAGTGAGAAGAAACAAAGAAATCTTCTCTATATTGCCAGGTAGAACTAGCGTAATTGAACATGACCTAGTCTCTGAACCGGGGGTCCGAGTTAACCTTAAACCGTACCGAATCCCAGAGGCCAAAAGAAAGGCTATAAGTTTAGAGGTTAAAAAAATGCTAAAACTAGGCATAATTGAGGAATCCCAAAGTGGGTGGAACAGCCCTATAGTCTTAGTCCCAAAGCCAGATGGTACAACAAGGTTTTGTAATGACTACCGGAAACTAAACGCGGTGTCAAAATTTGATACTTATCCTATGCCCAGTGTAGATGAACTTGTAGAGAGACTGGGCAAAGCCCGATATCTCACAACCCTAGACCTAACAAAAGGGTACTGGCAGGTTCCCCTCACAGAAAGGGCAAAAGAAAAGACAGCCTTCTCAACCCCAGACGGCCTCTTTCAGTATAAGGTGTTGCCTTTTGGCTTACATGGAGCTCCCGCCACATTCCAAAGAATGATGGATAAAATTTTAAAACCACATGCTCGGTATGCTGCCGCCTACCTGGATGATGTGGTAATCCATAGTGAAGATTGGCAATCCCACCTTCCAAAGGTCCAAGCTGTGCTTGACGCAGTCCGGTCTGCTGGACTAACTGCTAACCCCGCTAAATGCACTATTGGTCTGGAGGAGGCCAAGTATCTGGGATATTCTATTGGCAGAGGTTTACTCAAACCCCAAACACTCAAAGTGGAGGCGATACAAAATTGGCCAAGGCCAGTTACAAAAAAACAAGTAAGGACCTTTTTGGGGTTAATTGGGTACTATAGAAGGTTTATTCCCAATTTTGCAACTAAGGCAACCCCACTAACTGACCTCACAAAAGCAAGAGGACCGCTAATGGTAAAGTGGTCCCCCGAAACCGAACAGGCCTTTAGAAGCCTGAAAGAAGCTCTCTGTGCCCAACCAGTGTTGGTCACACCTGACTTCTTCAAAGAGTTCGTAGTCCAAACCGACGCATCTGAGGTAGGGCTGGGGGCGGTACTCTCCCAGGAGTCTCAAGGTGAGGAACACCCCATCCTTTATTTAAGTAGGAAACTAAATCCCCAGGAGAAAAATTACTCCATAGTAGAGAAAGAGTGTCTCGCAATAAAGTGGGCTGTAGAGACGCTCAAATACTACCTGTTGGGGAGAAAATTCCGGTTGGTCACAGATCATGCACCCCTTACGTGGATGTGTCAAAACAGGGAAAAGAATGCTAGAGTGACCAGGTGGTTCCTAAGCCTACAACCCTTTAAATTTTCTGTGGAACACAGGTCAGGGCACAAACATGGCAATGCTGACGGGTTGTCAAGGATGCACTCCCTAATATCCATGGTCGCTCATCCCTCGAGGTCTGAGCTGGGGGGGAGGATATGTGACAGAAACCAGGGGATGGTAATAAATTCCGTATATAGGGCTCCCAGGATACTAGACAGTTTCTATCCTGTTTGGCCTGGGAGTGCAGCCTTATAATACATACACTCCATCCCACAGTTTGGCAAGCGCTGGAACTGAGGGATGAGAGATCCAGACCAGAGTGTGTCTGCTGCCTGATTTCTGTCACCTGTCATGCTAATTAGGAATCAGGTATGAAAGACTGATTTCCTGTTTGCTCGGGTCTCCCCACAAGAGCCAGGAGGCTGGAAGGCTGCTGAACTACAGAGGGGAGAAGCCTCTTCCCCAAACAGGTTCAATCTTTCTGTTCATTTGTGTAAGACTGCAAAAGTACCGTGTTTTGATGTTGGAAGTGGAAAAGCCACTTCCAACCCTGAGTCAGGGATATCTAAGTTAAGTTATCGCTCAGGTGAGCAGCTTTTGTTTTTGATCTGTTTTCTGTTGTATGCACTGTGGCAGTCTCAGTGCCTGGGACTGAATAAACCAGGCATAGCCTGTTTAAAGGAACAGTACGTGACGCCTCATCATTTAACCTACCCTAAAAGACCGTGTTCTAAACAGTCCCGGACAAACGACGGAGCCCCGGAGTAAGCCGTTTGTCACAATATATATATATATATATATATATATACATATATATATATATATATATATATATATATATATATATATATATATATATACACACACGTTATATACACACCCATGATAAAACAATATACTGTACAGTACAAATAAATGTAGAAGGGTTTATCAAAAGCACTGTCCTACAACCAAACACTTCTCCATACATACACACTAAATTAAAATCAATTTCCTTTAATATTCATAACTGATCTCTCAATCTAAATCATCACTAAACCTCTGAAAAGCCATTTAAACAACTTACATTCCAATATAAATGATGCCTAAATATCTATGCACCATATACATTCTGCAAATTAATCAACCAAGTAAACAAAACTCAATTAGCAATCATTATTTACATCCCTAAACAATTCACACTAGATCCCGAACAATAAAACCATTAACAAATTCACGCCTAGAGCAGAACAATTAAGCCTTTGAAAAAATATAAGTACCGACAAAAATACAACCTTTACAAACCAAGCCTATCCCTGACCTTCCTCAAACACACAATACAATACCAAGGAATACATCTATCTAATTTTAAAATACTTTAAACTCACAATAAAGCATACTGTAGCAGCATACACAAAATAATTTAAAACACATCTAATCCAGTCTTTAAAACAACATCATTTCTTACCCTGTACTGTACTGTATGTATATATCTCTCTAGACATATATACATACATACATACAGTGGCAAGAAATGATATACGCAAAATGTGACGTCATAGGCCTTTAAAAGCCTATGTTGTCTCATTTTGAAGCCAGACGCCGCGGAGGAAGGACCTCCGGGAAAGAAAGAAGACCAGGGCGTGGCCGCAGACGGGGAGAAGACCCCGCCCCGCCCCGCTGGAAGGAGATAGAAGAAAGAAGAACACAGATGAAGATGGATTACAGATAGAAGACTCGTGGATTGATTTGGATTTTTAGTTTAATGTTTATTATTTTGTGGTTTATTATTTTATGGGTTCCTGATCGTGGATTGGTTCGTGAGTAAGCTGCGCAACGGGAGTCGGTGGGGGCAAGTAATGGTAAGTGAACTACAGTAAAGAAATGTATTTCATTTAACTTGTTAATTTTTTCAAAAGGTTTTTTAACATGTGTATTTTTTTTTTTTTGTGGTATATCATTTCTTGCCACTGTATGTATGTATGTATATATGTCTAGAGAGATATATACATACAGTACAGTACAGGGTAAGAAATGATGTTGTTTTAAAAGCTGGATTAGATGTGTTTTAAATTATTTTGTGTATGCTGCTACAGTATGCTTTATTGTGAGTTTAAAGTATTTTAAAATTAGATAGATGTATTCCTTGGTACAGGCATACCCCGCATTAACGTACGCAATGGGACTGGAGCATGTATGTAAAGCGAAAATGTACTTAAAGTGAAGCACTACCTTTTCCCACTTATCGATGCATGTACTGTACTGCAATCAATATATATACGTGCAGAACTGATGTAAATAACGCATGTGTAACAGGCCCTATAGTCTCCCTGCTTGCGCACAGCTTCGGTACAGGTAGGAAGCCGGTATTGCTGTTCAGGACGTGATGACAGGCGCATGCGTGTGCTGCCATTTGCCTATTGGGCGATATGTACTTACTCGCGAGTGTACTTAAAGTGAGTGTACTTAAAGCGGGGTATGCCTGTATTGTATTGTGTGTTTGAGGAAGGTCAGGGATAGGCTTGGTTTGTAAAAGTTGTATTTTTGTCGGTACTTATATTTTTTCAAAGGCTTAATTGTTCTGCTCTAGGCGTGAATTTGTTAATGGTTTTATTGTTCGGGATCTAGTGTGAATTGTTTAGGGATGTAAATAATGATTGCTAATTGAGTTTTGTTTACTTGGTTGATTAATTTGCAGAATGTATATGGTGCATAGATATTTAGGCATCATTTATATTGGAATGTAAGTTGTTTAAATGGCTTTTCAGAGGTTTAGTGATGATTTAGATTGAGAGATCAGTTATGAATATTAAAGGAAATTGATTTTAATTTAGTGTGTATGTATGGAGAAGTGTTTGGTTGTAGGACAGTGCTTTTGATAACCCTTCTACATTTATTTGTACTGTACAGTATATTGTTTTATCATGGGTGTGTATATAACGTGTGTGTATATATATATATATATATATATATATATATATATATATATATATATATATATATATATATAATATATATATATATATATATATATATATATATATATATATATATATATACTGTATATATCTCTCTCTCTCTCTCTTTCTCTCTGTCTCTCTGTATATATATACAGTATATATATATATATATATATATATATATATATATATATATATATATAGTTGCATGATGAAGCCACAGTACAAATTCATGGGTGAGGGTGGGTATCGGGCCTGTGTGGCTTAACCCCTTAATCACCTTTGCGGTTATTATCTGATAAGGTTTTTAAGGGGTTAATTGATATCTGAATGTAATTGCAATGTATTGGCTTTGTATTTGCTATGTATGTTGTGGACAAGACAAGGATTTTGCTGGCAACGGACACTTCGTATTGATGAGGTCAGTAGTACTTTATTTATTTGTATATGCTAGTTAATGTTTTTAATAATGGGCAATTAATCTATTATCCATATCTGGATAATAGTTATTTTGCACATTATTGTACTGTAGGTGTTGGGGGGGAGGGTGTATGTATTGAATGTATAGGCCAGGTTTATTTTTTTTACATTCAGGGTTTGATTCCGTGGTTTTGCGTGGGGCCTATGGAGCCCACCTGTGGGTATCCTCGGGTATCCCAAGGGTATCAGGCTGGTGGTTCCATGGGCGACACATGCGGGGATGATGATGTGTGGTCCCACTTCTGTAGGGGCATCGCGGACCCGTAGTCTGCGGGGATGACGATGTGTGGTCCCACTTCTGTGGGGGCACCGCCGACCCTTAGGTGCGGGGATGATGATGTGTGGTCCCACTTCTGTGGGGGCACCGCAGACCCGTAGTGAGCACCCGTGAGTTCCCCAGACCCCCGAGGGAACCACCCGAGGCCCCGCAGACACCTGTGGGTTTGACCCGGGGCTCCCAGACATCCTTGGGCCTACCGTGGAGACCCAATTGTGGTCCACGGTGACCCAAGGAGACCACCTGGGTGCCATGGTGCTGGCAGGATCCACCAGCAGGCCTCCAGAACCTGTGGAATGCTGCTGGTAAACTGTAGGTCTGTCCAGGTGCCCTGTCAGCCCACCGGGGACTAGCGTGGGGCTGCGTTATGAACCCTGTATGTAAAAGGATAAATCTTGTATTTATGGGGGGGCACAGGGGGTGGGTAATGTATTTAATAAATATAATGCTGTTTATTGTGGGTCATTGTACTGTTTTTATTGTGGGTACTGGGGGTGGGGTGTTTCCCCAACGGTATGTGGTTAGGCCTCCCTTGTGGGTATTGACTGGGTGGTTAGGCCTCACGGGGGGGGGGGGTTAGTGTGGGAGGGTATGTAGGCATCCCGAATGGTGGGTGAGGGTGGGTTAACCCCTTCATGACTGTAGCGGTTAATAACCGCTATAGTGATTAAGGGGTTAGGGGACATTACTTTGTATGTTTTAATTTTTGTGTCTGTTTTGCAGAAGCGGAGGGGCCATGGCCAGGGTGGGGGGGGTAACGGTATGTGGGTAGGGGGTGAGGGTGGTTAAACCTCACAGTATGCACATTGGGTCCCCCCCCCCCCTCCCCACATTTACATACACTGCACTGACAGCAATGCAGGGAGGGAGATTTACTGGTAACAGAAACATCTCTCTGCCTTCAGTGTAATCTGTTTAAAGCCCCCTCCCCCATAATGTGTGTTTCTGTAAAATCTCTCTCCCTTCAGTGTAATCTGTTTAACAGAAACATTAGGCGGGAGGGGGCTTTAGGCCTTTACATCTCTCTCCCTTCAGTGTAATCTGTTTAACAGAAACATTAGGGGGGAGGGGGCTTTAGGCCTTTACATCTCTCTGCCTTCAGTGTAATCTGTTTAACAGAAACATTAGGGGGGAGGGGGCATTAAACAGATTACACTGAAGGCAGGGAAATACAGGGAATGTACTGTATTGTTCATCATGTACATTGCAATGCTGTGTATAATGTAAAAGGTTTTTTACAATTAGATAGATGTAATCCTTGGTATTGTAAGGGTTAGCTTTGGTTTTAAATTGTGTTTTCTGGTTGGTACTTACAGTATATATTGATTTTTGTTTACTTGATTGGTTAAAATAGTTGACTTGTTTGGAAGTGTTTGTATTTACTGGTAGAGTAGCTTGCAATTATATTGTTAACATTCATTTGCAGAATGTATATGGTGCATAGATTTTGTGCATCATTTATACAATGTAAATGCAATGTACTGTGTGGATTGGAATGTTATGTTTTATATTGTAAAATCAGTTAGGATTATTAAATGGATTATTATTATTGTCTGTATAGGGAAGCGTTATTTGTAGGACAGTATGATTTTGATAACCATTCTACATGTATTTGTATATTGGTTCATCATCTGTGTGTATATATACTGTATACTGTATATATATCTATATATATATATATAGATATATATAGATATATATCTATATATATATATAGATATATATAGATATATATCTATATATATATATAAATATAGATATATATCTATATATATCTATATCTATAGATATATATATATATATATAGATCTATAAATATATATATATATATAATATATATATATATATATATATATATATATATATATATATATATATATATATATATATATATATATGTATACAGTATATATATATATACACAGTTTATACTGTATATGTATAGGGATTGTTATTATATATATACTGTATATATATCCAGTATATATATACAGTATATATTTATTTCTCTTCATGTATATATTTATTTATTTAGATTTATTTATTAATTGTGGGTCTGCTGTGCGTAAATTTTTTTTATTGGGGGTGAGGGGGGTGTTTGGCCCTTGGTGTGAGTTTAGGACTTGCAGCAGCAGCACAATTAATAAATAAATCTAAATAAATAAATAAATAAATGAATATAAATAAATACATTTAAAATACATTTTTATTGATAGTGTAGATGTGCAGAGGGTCTCCAGAGCAGAACTGCACTGGTTTCAGATCTGGGGACCCCCTGCTCCCCGAGATACAGGCCCCTTTAGGGGGTGCCGGTATCCCTCTGCTCTGCTTGGTTTACAGGCCGCGATCACGTGGTCGGGCCCTTTAAACCAAGCAGAGGGATACCGGCACCCCCTAAAGGGGGCTGTATCTCGGGGAGCAGGGGGTCCCCAGACCTGAAACCAACGCGGTTCAGCTCCGGAGATCCCCTGCACATGCACACTATCAATAAAAATGTATTTCAAATGTATTTATTGTCATTTATTAATTTAGATTTATTTATTTATTTTTTGGCGGCTGCTGTGTGTGTGTATTTTTTTTTATTGTGGGTAGCGGGGGTGGGTGAATGGGGTATTAGCCCCGACAGTGCTTGTTTAGGGCTTGCGGGGGGGTAGCGGGAGGGCTTAACCCCTTCATGACCGTAGCGGTATTAACTGCTACGGTCGTGAAGGTGTTAAGAGCACCCGCAACCCCCCCGCAAGTCCTAAACTCACACCAAGGGCCAAATACCCCCCTCACCCATCCCCACTACCCACAATAAAGCGGGCACGGTGGGTTAACCCCTTCATTGCCTTAGCGTCTATCCGCTATGGTAATGAAGCAGCATTTCTGTATTTTTAATAATATTGAGCAGGAGCAGGGGGGGTCCATGAGCATTAATTTCTGGCTCAGGGAACCCCCTGCTCACTGTACAATATTATTAAAATACAGAAATGCTGCTTCTTTACCATAGCGCATAGCCGCTAAGATAAAGAACGAGTGTTTATTTATACTGTATACTGTATGTGTTTTATTGATACTGTACATGTGCAGAGGGTCTCCAGAGCAGAACCGCACTGGTTTCAGGTCTGGGGACCCCCTGCTCCCCGAGATACAGGCCCCTTTAGGGGGTGCCGGTATCCCTCTGCTCTGCTTGGTTTACAGGCCGCGATCACGTGGTCGGGCCCTTTAAACCAAGCAGAGGGATACCGGCACCCCCTAAAGGGGGCTGTATCTCGGGGAGCAGGGGGTCCCCAGACCTGAAACCAACGCGGTTCAGCTCCGGAGACCCCCTGCACATGCACACTATCAATAAAAATGTATTTAAAATAATTTTTAATGTGCCGATGTTTGCGCAGAGAGAGAGCAGCGGATCTCTCTCTCTGCTGCAAACACATCTCGCCCCCGCCGCCCATACAGTAGTATCATTTATGTATGTGCATATACAGTACTGTATGTGTACAGTACTGTATGTTAGGGCTTATAGGGGTTGTTGTTATACAGTATATATATATATATATATATATATATATATATATATACTGTGTATATACAGTACTGTATATCTATATACTGCATTACAATTCATGAATTTATGCCATCTGGTGGACACGCGAAGCATTGCAGCTTATTAAATCCTGATCATTATCATTTAACAGATCAGGCCCCCGTCAGCCAGGCATGAACCGTGGCTGGGAAGGCAAACGCAACGGGGCTTGTCAGAGGTGAGGAGCGGCGCATTCCAGGTATCTGCCAGGTACAAACTGGGCATTTGCTCGAATAAAGTGTTTCGATGCTGTACACTGCAGACCTCTAAAACCCTTGGACACGGCACACGGACAAACTACTACGCTGCTCTCTCCACTCCACGACCCAGGCTTACGGACAATCAATTATGCTGCCCTCTCCAACCCACGACCCTGGCATACGAACTTACCCTTCTACGCCAGAGATGTCAAGTATGGTATCATTTACATTCTTGTTACCCGTACCACCTACGCTACTACCACACTCCGTCTGTGCTCCCGTTTGCTGCTAGGTTTGTGGTTTTACTCTTTCCACCTCAGTCCTGAGGCCTTGTCTGGCTTGTGGGCAAGCAGAGCGTTACATTATGCAGAGCCAACAGACCCAGACCCCCCTGAGGTGGAAGATACCTTAACCACCATTTCCAAACACTTTAATTTTTTGGACAACCAAGTCTCCACTCATAAACAGCAAGTTAATACCCTCTCTCTTCAGATTCCCCAGGGTAATGTCCCCATGTCCTCCTCCATTGTATCCCGTGAAGGATCAGGTCCTAAAGACTTTCGGATACCTATCCCCAGTAAAAACGCGGGAGATCCGCTTGCATGTCGCGGTTTCTTGAACCAGTGCGAAATACAATTTGAAATGTCACCTTCTCGCTTCCCCATGGATCGTACTAAGGTAGCCTACGTGTATTCCCTCCTCACCGGAGATGCCTTAGCCTGGGCCTCACCAATCTGGGAACTGAAACTCGAACTCACTTACAATTATGCCAATTTCAATAGAGAATTCCGATTAGTGTTTGACACTCCTGGACGCAGTGATATGGTGGCATCTTCTTTGTTCCATATTTCACAGGGTCGGAGATCAGTGGCATGTTACGCTCTGGAGTTCCGGACTATTGCAGCGGAGACGGACTGGAATGATGAGGCTCTCTCCGCCGCCTTCTGGCAAGGGCTTTCGGAAACCCTAAAGGACGAATTGGCGCCTCGTGAGAGGCCATCCACCCTAGAGGCCCTGATTGCTCTCTGCGTTCGGTGGATCAAAGACTTCTGGAGAGGTGAGCTGAACGCCAACGTCTTCGTACTGCTACTTCTCTGTCCTCTAATTCCAGATCTCCTCTTCCTGCACTGCCCGCACTGGAAGCCCCGAAACACATGCAACTGGGCACACTTCACCTCCCTTCTATGTAGCGACTACGTCGGAGGAATGAGGGTCTGTGCTACTATTGTGGTTCTCCTGGGCCTATCCTACCACGCTGTCCTTTGAAGCCAGGAAACGCCAACGCCCAGTGAGGTATGGGGGAGTCTCTCTGGGTACCATCTCTGCTTCATCTCTTCCCTCACAGCATCTCCCTAAACGTCTCCTATTGTCGGTGCTCCTTAAGCACGCGAATATCCAGACCCCTGCTAAGGCCTTCCTTGATTCCGGTTCCGGAGGAAATTTCATAAACCAGGCGTTTGCTACTCAGCATGACATTCCTTTCCGGGAGAAGGCCTTTCCGGTTGGATAAGAGGCGATTGATGGTCGACCCCTGCAGCCAGCCGTTATTACCTTGGAGACACTTCCTCTAGAACTCTCTATGGAGGATGGACATTCTGAAATGACCTCTTTTGATGTCATTCACTCTCCTTCAGTTCATATCATCCTGGGCTTGCCATAGCTGCAATTACACAATCCCATCATCAATTGGATGGCCGAGGTTCCAGTTCTATGGAGATCCTCTCAAGAAGGAGTGTCTGCTCCATCTGCAGCGGTATTGGCCGTCCTTGAGACCACGTCCCCACAAGACGTCTCCCTTCTGGACGTCTATTCAGAGTTCCTGGATGTCTTCAGTAAGGCCAAATCTGAGGAGCTTCCCCCTCATCGCCCTTTTGACTGTCCGATAGACTTAATTCCGGGTGCTCCATTTCCCAAAGCCAGGTCTTATCCGTTGTCTTTGCCTGAGACAGAGGCCATGTCCCAGTATATCTCAGAAAACCTTGCTAAGGGCTTCATTCGGAAATCTTGTTCTCCCGCTGGAGCAGGATTCTTTTTTGTAAAGAAGAAGGATGGGACGCTTCGCCCCTGCATCGATTTCCATGGCTTGAACAAAATTACCTTAAAAAATCGTTATCCTTTGCCTCTTATTCCTGAGCTCTTCGATAGACTGCAAGGTGCGACCATTTTCTCCAAACTTGACCTAAGAGGAGCATACAACCTGATTCGCATCCACAGTGGAGATGAATGGAAGACCGCGTTCAATACACGCAGTGGTCATTATGAGTACCTGGTGAAGCCGTTCGGGTTGTGCAATGCCCCTGCAGTCTTCCAAGACTTTATGAACGAGGTTTTTCGTGACATATTGAACTCTTGTGTAATTATCTACTTGGACGATATCCTCATTTTTTCTAAGACCCTCAAAGAACACATTCTTTGTACCAAGATGGTGCACTCTGTAACGCCTGTTTACCTGCAGACCTGGCCAGCCCCCAGTACTGAGGTGGGTAAGGGTATACCACGCACCCACAGCAGTGAGGGCGTGCCCAGAGTGTTGTAATGCGTTGCCGGGCTTGGTATGAAAGGGTTAACGTATACTTGCAGAGCCAGAGATCGGAGAGTAATGTTTGTGTGTCAGTGTTCAAGGGTTGGAGAAAGCAGCATAGTGTAGTCCGTAAGCCAAGGTTCAAGGGCAGGAGAAAGCAGAGTAGTCAAATCCAAAGCCGTACACAAGTTCAAGCCAGGAGAATCCAAACAGGGGCAGGGACAGGAACCAGCGCTGAAACAGACAAGGGAGGTAGGCATAGATACTGCACACACAGGAGCTACAGGAAAGCTATGCAGAGCAATGAGTAAGAGGACAGAGTGGGGTTATAAAGAAGGAGAACCAATAGGGAAGAGAGGAGGAGCAGAGGCTAGAGTGGGAGCTTGCAGGGATAGGCCAGAGAAAGCAGGGGATGAGACAGGGAAATAACCAAGGGAGATTGGCTTGTAAGCCACAGGGGGTGAAGCTAGAGTTAAGGGGAGGCAGATAACTGGAGCGGGTGTGCGCGCCCTCTGTGAGAGTACTATGCCCGTGCACCGCGTGTGTCACAGAGCACGAGGGACGCACCGCCGCGGGGGCGCTCGGCAGCGAAGGCGAGATGGAAGGAGAGGCGGAGGAGCAAGGTAATGTGGAGGCTGGGGGAATAGAGGCACGCCGAAGGCCGCTGGTGCCACGGAGGGGAGCGAGTGAACGGGAACGCGTGCGCACATTGCAGGAGCGCACGTGACCCGAACGTGCATCAGGGTATGCCATCCGCGCTGCAGAGGAACGGCCACTAGGAAAGGAAGGGAGAGAGTGAGGCAGCAGGAAAGAGGGAGGACTAGAAGTTGTGGGAACAGAGGTGACGGGGACACGCTGGGGAGCGTGAGTCCCCCGATCCGTTACACTCTCTCGTTTACGGGCCAACAAACTCTATGCCAAGATGGAGAAGTGTGTCTTTCATCAATCCTCTACTACCTTCCTGGGGTACATTGTCTCGGATCAAGGCTTCACCATGAATCCGGAGAAGCTCAATTTCGTACTCGAATGGCCTCAACCTAACTTCTTAAAAGTGATTCAGTGTTTCCTCGTCTTCGCAAACTATTACAGGAACTTCATCGCTGGCTTTTCTACTTTGGTGGCACCCATCACGGCCCTTATCAAAAAGGGGGCCGATCCATCCTCATGGCCATTGGAAGCCAACCGGGCCTTTGAATCTCTCAAAAAAGCCTTTGTCTCAGCTCTGATCCTGCGACATCCCGTCCCCACCCTCCCCTTTACCTTGGAAGTTGACGCCTCCGACGTAGGAGCTGGTGTGGTTCTCTCTCAAAGGACTACTCCCGAATACAAATTACACCCCTGTGGGTTTTTTTCTAAAACAAGTTCTTCTGCAGAAAGAAATTACGATGTGGGGAATAGGGAATTGTTAGCCATCAAGATGGCTTTATAAGAGTGGAGACATCTCCTGGAAGGAAACAAAGTACCCATTTCCATCCTGACGGACCACAAGAATCTCTCTTACATCGAAGGCGCTCATTGCCTTGATCCTCTTCAAGCTCATTGGGCCCTGTTCTTTTCTAGGTTTAACTTCACCATCTCTTATATTCCTGTGACAAGAATATCAAAGCGGATGCACTTTCCTGCCAGTTTATCACTGAGGAGAAGTCTCAAGATATCCCGGAGAATATTCTACCCCCCAATTGTTTATTTCTGGCGCTTCTTTTGACATTGTAGACAAAATTCTAGAATCCCATACTCAGGTTCCCGAAAGGTTGGAAGTTCCTGATGGTCGTCTTTACGCGGCTCCACATTTTCATCTCAAAAATCTGGAATGGGGCCATTCCTCCAGGTCTGCTGGCCATCCCGGCTTTAAGAAGACCAATGATTTGATTCGGCGAACCTTCTGGTGGCCCAACATGTCGAAGGATATCAGAGCTTTCACCTCCTCATGCCCAGTCTGTGCACAAAATAAATCTGTCCGTCAAAAACCTTCCGGTATACTTCAACCCCTCCCGGTACCGGATCGGCCGTGGAGTCACATTTCTATGGACTTCATTGTGGATCTTCCCCCATCTAATGGCAGCAGATGAGAGGGTATCTTCCTTACAGGAGTCATGGAAAAGGATTCAAGCAGTGCTTCAAAAATCCGTGTTAAGGCAGAAGAAACACGCAGATAGGCTCCGTCAGGAGGGCCATAAGTTCATCCCTGGAGAGAAGGTCTGGCTTTTTTCAAAAAATATCAAATTGAAGGCCCCAAACCCTAAATTGTCTCCCAGGTTCCTGGGCCCTTTTTCTATTCTGAAACAGATTAACCCTGTGGCCTATTAACTCCAACTGCCTCCATCTATGAAGATTTCACACGTCTTCCACGTTTCCCTTTTAAAACCTTTTATTCAAGGCAAACGGTTCGCTCACCCCTAACTTCGACCTCCTCCTCCCATTGTACCTGGACAACAGAACTTTGAAATTCAATCTATCATTGATTCTCGCATCTCCAGGGGCAAACTCCAATTTTTGGTCCACTGGAAGGGATACGGACTTCAGGATCGTTCATGGGTTTCACATTCGGATGTTCATGCTCCTTCCCTACTCAGACGTTTCCACCAAAAATTTCCCCTCAAACCGTGGTTGGTTCGTCCGGAGTCCGAGCCCCAAGGGGGGGAACTATAAGGATCCGCACTGCAGGAACACCCGCATCCAGCGCATGCTTACCTTTTTCTCAGGCCATTCAGGCTCCCCAGCGGCATTCCCCACTCCTGGCTTCTTTCCCTGCACCTCCTGCCTACGCGCGTCAGCCCTACGGTGCGCGCACCCAAGCCGCCATTGGTTGGCGCCGGGTGCCTGACTCCGCCTCCGCTGATGTGGCACATGCTCCTTGCGTGTCGCCGTTCAGGTTCCGTCAGCTCTGCCTCCCCGCTTCTCCTTCCTTACCTGACCCTTCCCCTGTCCGTCCCTCTGCTCCTCCCCTTCTTCTCTCTGCTCCTGGATCCTCCGTTGCACCTTCCCCATGCTCCACCTCCTCGGAAGTCACGCACATGCCTGCTATGCCCCTTCCCCATCTGCCTTGCCTCTCAGGTTCTCCTTCCCTTTCTGTCCCTTCCCTTGTCCGTCCCTCCGTTCCTCCCCTTACTCTGACCACTCACTCCGTTTGCCTCTAGCAACTCTCCTCTATCTGGGCCTTATCTAGCTCACTCCTCTGTTCCTCCCCTCACTCCCATTGGTTCCAAACTTCCACACTCTGCTCTCCTATTAGGTTCCTCTTCAGGCTGCTCCTCCGTCACTCCCCTTTCTCTGATTGGTCCCTGCCCCCTATATAATCCCTCTTCTCCATTTCCTCTTTGCTCTGCATAGCTTCTGTACCTTGGTGCTGTCTGCTGTGCCTGGCCTCGCTTGTCTTTTCAGTGCTGCTCCTGTCCCTGGAATCTTTGCTGACTTCCCATGTTGATTCTGAAAGTTCAGTAATGGTTAAACAATCGTGCATGATTGTATGATTAAATTTAGACCTGGTTAGTCTTAAATTAATATTTCCTACTCTGCCCTTTAATTATTATTTGATCCAATCCTTGAACATTGAATTTGTTTTTGATAGATTGTGAAAGGGGGCCTGTGTGCTGATTTTGCAACGCAATTAATTTTTGCTGGCAAAATTAGATGTTTTATCCCAAAAATCCCAGAAAGTGTTTATTAAGTGACACATCTCTACTTAACATAATAGGATGGGTGATGAATAGGAAGGGCTTAGTTTTGCTTCGAATAATATGGTACAGTGGCGGCCGCCTTTAGCCTCCTGCGGCCGTTTCCCTGCGATTTTTAAAATCGCGGGCAGATGCGGCATGTTTATGGCCGTTTTGGGCTCCGTGGGCGCTTTCATTGTTTAACGCTATTAGCGCTGTCTGGTGAATGCGGCTGACGCGCGGCAAAGTGCGTGACAAACGGAAAACATCCCCGAATTTTGTCGGGGATGTAGGAGGATAAAAGGGGCCGCAACAGTATACTTCAAAAGTAACTGACGTATGATCACAGTATCTGCCTACTGCCTACAGCAATTCGTTCGCTGGCTCTATATCTCTACACTTGTTAATCATTATTATCTTACTTTGTCAATTTAAGAAGTGATGGGGAAAGTACTGCTATTATCCTACTGCACCACTCATCGCTGTATGTTAAAGTCAGTCATGCAGGTTAAAAGGGGAATGAGGGCAATTAAGGAAGACACAGAACCTTCTCACTGTAAAAGGAAGCTATTCTTGGTTTGCCTAATAGCATAGGGATGTCAGCAGAATCTGAGTGCTTTAGGAAATATGGCAAGGTTAACACTATGTTAATACGAACGCACTAGGGAGAGAAGCAATTGGGGAAAGATTGAGGGTAGGAAAATGAGCAGGTAGGTGATTGAAATGTGAAAATGCTGGTTTTGTTTTTCCTCTTCCAAAGTAGGAATACAAATGATTCGTACAAAGTCTCAGCCGTCCTCAGACCCTGTAGCCAATTAGTGTACATCAATATTTAATCAAAACTCCACTATTGTGCAGCAGCAGCCTGTGCTGCTCAGACCCTGCTATACCAGCTCTTACAGACACACTGTTATGACACATAATGATATTTTCAATTAATAATTTAGAAGTTTTTGTTCTCCCTCCGTGACCTTATTAGCAGAAAATGTGATAGCGTTTTTTGGAAGGATAAGAAAATATATGTTCCTTCCTCCGCTTCACTCACTTCTCATTCACTGTATTTTGATCCCAGTTACAATATTGCAATCATAGTTTAGAAATACTGTAGGCAAAAGAATGAATGTAAACAGATTATCCACCCTCAAAAACCCAGACTATAGGGTATTATATTTTCATAAAATGCTTTAGCAAAAAGGTCAAAACATGTTTAACTCGATGGTCACAAACCTCTTTTTCAATCTGAATAATTATATATTTTTTAAGACCCTATTTCTAATTGAGAGGATTGTACCAAATAAATCTGCTTTAAAGTTAAAAAGGTATAGAAGGGGAATTAAGAAAAAAAGATAGCTGAAAATGAGATACTAATACATTATCTAATTACGTCACCCCTACATATTGGAAATAAAATATTTTTTAAACATGGACTTTGTTGTTGAGACTCGATAAAGAAACTCAATTTCCTTCTCATCTTTAATATCTTTTAGGTCTTTAACAGACCGAAGTGCATACATCTACATGTATACTACAAGTCACTCCATGTCCTAATTACTTGCCGTACCTCCTTCTCTGGACCAACACCTAATCCTATAACTCTTCCCCCTGCTACTCCAATCAGGACAACTCTATGCCCAACATCTGCTGCAAAATAAGGCCACAGCAGGTGCAATATAGACCAGATTGATAAACAAAATCCAATTAAAATCAATTGAACTTAATTTATCCAGATCTTAATTGATGTATTCATTAATGTATTGCACCAGTATATGCTTAGTTTTGAAGCAGGAAGCCTTTAGTCATTTTACATTGAATTGTGTGTTTTTATAGAATTTTCACAGATTTAATATGTAGAATAGATTATCCCTGCAGTTAAACAAAGGTTGCAGTTTGCAGTATGAATCAAACTATTCAGAGCAATAATAAAACAATTTAAAGTAATAATTTAGTTTGCACACATTTATTTACCATTATTATTATTTTGCATATCACCTTAACACTATGGTTAGAGAAGAGGTTATGATGGATATAAACAGGCAGACCTCAGGTTGGCTTTTCAAGTAATATATATGGTATGAGGTGTGTTAACATTAAAAAGTGTGTTTTGCATAATCACCAGGAGTCATTAAACTCTGTTAAAATTGAGTTAATATTGTACTGTACATGGTAAAAAAGGGGCTTTTTTTTTTTTTTTTTACAGTTTTATAGCCGAAGTCATCAACTAAAATTTTACTGAACATAATGTTTTAAGATGAGTCCCGATGCGGTAATGAACTCCACCAATAATTACCAGTTAATTGTAAAATCGCTGTACAATGGGGTAGGTTTGCAATATATTTCTACCATAGGGTTATGTGATATAAATAACAACAAACCTTGTGGTTGAAAATACACCACAGTCAGCAAAGAGGTTGATATTAATGTATCTTGGTAGCCACAGGCATCAAAGGAGTTAACGTCAAACTACACTACTGTACCAACCTGCTTGGCTTACTAAAAGGCTTTTCTAACTGCTAAGGCAAACAATGGATTAAACTGTACCACCACCCTCTGGGGGGGAGGGGAGGCTAACCCTCCTCCCTAGGGCAACTATTTCCAGCACCCACCCCCAACAACCTCATCCCCCATGTAAAGAAATGGCCAAAAGCCCTATAAGCTAAATGTGGCAAATAGGGCTTTTGGACACTGTAAGCACAATACATAAAGTACACATGTCAAACATTAATAAAACATATATACAGGTAAACCCCGTTATAGCGCGACCCGTTATAACGTGAAATTGGTTATAACGCGGTTTTCACGTGGCTCCCGTTTAAAAAAAAAAATGTATATTTTAAATTTAAATTATTTTTTTTTAAAAAAATTTTGCACACACACTCACTGCACACACTCTCACTGCACACACTCTCACTGCACACACTCTCACTGCACACACTCTCACTGCACACACTCTCACTGCACACACTCTCACTGCACACACACTCACTGCACACACACTCACTGCACACACTCTCACTGCACACACTCTCACTGCACCACTGCACACACTCACAGGACACTACATACTCACAGGACACTGCACACACTGACTGCACACTGCACACACTCACAGGACACTGCACACTGCACACACTCACAGGACACTGCACACTGCACACACTCACAGGACACTGCACACTCCACACACATTCACAGGACACTGCACACTGCACACACACTCACAGGACACTGCACAGCACACACACTCACAGGACACTGCACAGCACACACACTCACAGGACACTGCACAGCACACACACTCACAGGACACTGCATACTGCACACACATTCACAGGACACTGCACACACACTCACAGGACACTGCACACTGCACACACACTCACAGGACACTGCACAGCACACACATTCACAGGACACTGCACAGCACACACACTCACAGGACACTGCACAGCACACACACTCACAGGACACTGCACAGCGCACACACACTCACAGGACACTGCACAGGACACACACACACACACTCTCTCCCTCTCCCCCTAACCCCCCCCCCCCACAGGATAGAATGTCTGTGGTGTAGAGCAGGAGAAGCTATCAGGAACACAGACACACAGACACACAGACACACAGACACACAGCTCTCTTCCTAGACAGGGCAGGCTCCCCCGGCGTCCCTGAAAAGTTTGCAAGTGAGAGCAGGAGAAGCTGCTGTGCGTGTGATCAGTGGACATGTGAGTAAAATTGCCATGGAGAGGAGGCTGCAGCCCTGAGCCTCACACTCTCCAAGCACTGCCTGCAGCTCTCTGACTGCTGGGGAGGAGGGAGGAGGGAGGAGTAGCACAGTGCAGCACAGTGCGATGATGCGATCCCAGCTCTCCCCCCTCTGTAGACACGGAACCCCGGGCGCGGCGGCCATTTTTAAATTTGTTTAATTAATTAATTTATTTTATTTAATTAGCGCGACCCCGTTTTTAGCGCGGTCGGATTGGGTGGCCCCCGAGGACCGCGCTATAACGGGGTTTAGCTGTATATACATAACAATCTATAAAAAATATGAAACGTAGCAATAATAAACATTAACCTGTCACTGTAGCTACCAAAGACCTTGCAATTAGAGCCTAGATAGCCACATTGACTCTCAATGACAACCTTTTAATAAAAGTTTGACACTTACAGTACGGAACCCTGATGAAGGCCCTCCACATCTTAAGGACTGGAGCCCCCTGGAAAGCAATCCAAAAAAAGGACAGATGCCCAACCATTAAAAAAAAGTGATGAGGTGCATGCTGGGAAGCAAGGAGCATGGAAGCTTGAACTGAGAGCTCTGTGCCTCACTCCTTGTTTTTCTAAAAAAACGAACAACAAAACTGGCAAGACTTAAATAAAAACACCACCTTATACTAACTAAACATCCAGGATGTCAAAAAAGATAGCTAAAACCCCTAAAAAAAAGGGGCTCCCAGAGTATTTTGGCGGAGCTAAACCAAGCAGAGCCACGGCAGCAATGGCACCTACCTCCCGCACTGGATCAGAATCGGAGGAGGAGGGGGATACAGGGGTGGATCAGGGTCTTCTGCCGGTAAGACGCTGCGATTTTGAAAGACTATATACCGACTTAAAATCCATGTTGCAGGCTGAAATTAGAGGAAAGGAGGTAGGGAGCCTTGGGGCAAGAACGCAGGAGCTTGAAGTGAAGGTGGATGCTAACGCCAAGGTAGGCCTGCGCAATACAAAAAAGACAGCGGACCTGCAGGCGCAAATTAACGAATTAAAAGACAGACAAGAAGACGCAGAAAACCGCGACCGACGCAACAATATCCGCCTACGGGGCGTCCCAGAGACTGTGGGAGACTGTGAGGAGTTCGTGGTGCGGTGGCTCGCCCATATGTGCCCGGATTCCCCGCAAGATAAACTGGGAATGGATAGATGCCATCGGGCGCTGCGGTCAAAGCCACAACCAACAGAACGACCGCGGGACATTATAGTGCGGCTCCATCACTATAAGACCAGGGAAGCGGTGCTGCAGCACGCAAGGAATGCACCCCTGAGAGAATTTGAGGGCACCAAAATTGCAGTATTCCAGGACATTGCCCCAATTACATTAGCCCGGAGAAGAGAGCTGTGGCCCATAACTAAATGCCTCAGGGATAAGGATATCCGCTACCGTTGGCTATTTCCCTTCGGGCTGATGGTGATTAAAAATGGACGCCCAATCAGCATGAAAGCCCCTGGAGAAGGTGAGGCATTTCTGAAGAAGCTGGGGCTGCGGCTGACCCCCATGGGCTCCGAGACAGAAGAACCGGCCCAAGGCCCATCCTGGACCATGGTCGGAAGCACAGCTGGTGAAGGGGCCACTCACAGAGGAGGAAACGTATAATTACTATGTTCCACCACAGTTTGAATTCTAATAAAGTTGACAGTTCGGTGTTCGAAAAATCAGGAAAACTACACCTTTGCCCTGGATTAATGTACTTCGCACCCCCCCCCCCTAACAGAGCCGGTGGATGTCGCATGCCCGGGACATCAGGCGCCTGTTAAAAAATCTTTTTGACTCACCTCGTGGCGGTGGCATGGCTCCCAAGATGGCGGAGACAGCACAGATGGCGTGGAACGCAGAACCAGGAAGGCGGGAGGATCGAGGTGAGCGGGAAGCGTGCAGAGGATGCGTCTGCCTCGGCGAGTTGTCAAATCCAAGATGGTGTCCGGAGGAAATACGCCACCGGAAGGGGCGGGACCCGGAGTGGCCATCTTGGAGGTGGCATGGAGCAGAGGAAACCCTGGCGGTGACGTCATTTTAAAGAACCGGAAGCAACAGCACCGGCGACTGAGGGAGCGGCCACCGAGAGGAAGGGAGCAGTTGCAACCCCGGACATCTACACACAGGCCAGAAGGCCGGAAGGAGAAGGCGACGGAGCATGGCGCAGGGCTCGACTGCACCAGAGGACATTAAAAGAAATTGGTGTGGACTTGATGTATTGCGGAGCTAAGGGGGGTAGAGGGGTGAGAGTTCGGAAAGCTGGAGAGGCAGATAAGAAGAGCACGGGTAGCACAGATAGGGGGGGTAATACAGAGGAGGGGAGGGAAAGTGAGGTGAGACGGAAGGAAGGGGAAGGGTAATAGGGCGAGACAGGATGGGGTAAGTAGATTAAGTAGATGGTTCAGGGCAAGTGGTTAGGATGAGAGGAGCAGTAGGTAGATGGGTTGGAGGAGGGATCAGAGAGGGGAGGAGTAGGGAGGAGAAGCAGAGAGGAGTAAGTAGGTTGCTGGGAAAGGAGGGGGAAGTGATATATTGGAAGGTAAGAGTACGTTAGCTTAAGAGAATTATTTATGGAAGTGCTGGAGAGAGATAAGGGAAGGGGAAGAGATTAAATAGGAGAAAGACAGAGGCGAGAAGGTAATGCACTCGCGGGAAGGTAGATGGGAGAGAGTGAGAATAGGAAAGAGATCAAAAGGCCTCAGGTAAACAAAATACACTTGATTCCGGTGCAGTCAACTAACCAGATGCAGTTCGTCTCTATATGCGGTGGTCCCGCTCATTGAGATCAACAGCCACTGAAAGTGGAGGGATACATAGGACCAGGCCAAGCAAAGGCCGGAGGCGCCACACAGAGACACAGAGGCGTGATTATTAGCTCCAATTAGGGGTACAAGGATAATGTATTACAAGGGGGAGAGGCAGGCTACCGTAAAGGGGAGTACGTAGGGCAAAGGAATGATCATAGGAAAGCATTGTTTGCTAGTTGTTGTTTGAAGATTTTATAGGAGGGAGGCCGGATAGCGGGGTTCGAGCCTGCTTTTGTTCCTGCATGGACCGACAGCCGGAGCGGGAAAGGACATCAACCCCAATGACCGGCAAAGTCCCTTGGGAGGGGATTCCAGTGAGGGAGGGAGAGGGGCAGGGGGGGAAAGAGTACCTGGCCGCCTACACTGAGTACCCAAGGGCGATGGTCTCACAGCCGGGGTACTGGTACCGAGGCTCTGAGACCACTGTTTATATGTGTTGTTTATGTCTGTCTGGATGTTCCCCCCCTCCCCTCATGTATCTTCCCCCCCATAGTGCACCAACCTACAGGAAGATGGAGAACTACAGATCCCCAGAAGCAGTTGGAGTATGTGGACCAACGAACGGCCCAGATGACCTCGCCAATGGAGCACACCTCTTCTGCAGACAAGGATGAGTAATGAACTAATAATGATTACACACAATTTCAAAGGGTTTAACAGCCCGGTTAAACGTAGAATCGCATTTAAAGAGTATAGCCACCTGAAAGCCGATATACTTTTTCTACAAGAAACCCACTTTTCACACTCCAATCACCCGAAATATCTAGACAAAAACTACAGAACTTTTTATCTGGCCTCTAACAAGGCAAAGAAAAGAGGAGTGGATATCTTAGTACACAATAAACTAGCGTTAGATATAAATAAACAATATGCGGACCCGGAAGGTCGTTATATCATCCTTACGGGGATGATACAAAGTCAACCTCTGACATTAGCGTCAGTCTACGCCCCATGCGAGACGAGCGCTACATTCTTTACACAGTTCTTTAATAAACTATACACTGTCGTTAAGGGACATATCTTCATAGCAGGCGATCTTAACCGCACACTAGACTCTGACCTGGACAGATGTACGAGACCTAACCCATCCCACAAACAGGACGTACTAACCATACATAAGGGTATGCAAGACTGTCAGCTAATTGATATCTGGCGGGAACAACATTCTAATGCACGGGAATATACCTTTTATTCCCACCCACACAATCGCTACAGTCGGATAGATTACCTCCTGGTATCCAATAGAGTGGTCCCAGTGGTAGGGCACACAAAGATCCATGGAATCTCGTGGTCCGATCATGCACCGGTAGAGCTGCGGTGCACATTAGACGCCTTAGACAGACCTGGAGCAAACTGGAAGCTCAACGAACTCCTCCTTAAATGCCCCGTAACTGCATAAGAGATTGGTGAGCGAATCCAAGAATATTTTAAGGACAATAAAGGCAGTGTGTCGGCTCAATCCACACTATGGGAGGCTCATAAGGCTATCATGAGAGGGGTGTTGATGACCATAGCAGGAAAAATAAAGAGAGCAAAAGAGGCGAAAGTAAAAGAGCTATGTGAGAAATTGGCACATCTCACTGCTCAACACAAAACGCACAAGGATAATTTGGTTTGGAAAGAACTGAGCAACACTAAAATTAAACTTAACCTGGTCCTGACCTCTCAGGCCGAGAAGGAGTTGGCATGGTCAAAGCGCAGATTCTATGAGAAAGCCAACAAGCCAGATACCTTATTAGCCAATAAGCTCCGAAACAAGCTTCAAAATTACCGTATAGCATCCATCAAATCTCAGGGGGGGGACCTTACCTCCGATCCTCGACAAATAGTGGAGGTGTTTAAGAATTATTACGCCACACTATACGATGGAGATAAGGTCAGACACACACAAAAGACCGCAGCAACTTTGAACAAATTCCTAAAAGAGGCAAATCTACCTACCTTGAGCAGAGAGGAGAGGGAGGCACTCCAGGGCGACTTCACCCTTGAGGAAGTAACGGAGGTAATGAAGTCCCTGAAACCCGCTAAAGCCCCTGGTCCAGACGGATTTTCAAATTTATATTATAAGAAATTTGTCAAGATTCTGGCTCCCCACTTGTTGTCCCTATTTAATGGGATTCTAGCAGGAGAGCCCCTCCCGGCGCAGATGCTCCAGGCATCTTTCTCTGTGATCCATAAACCCGGTAAGGACCCAGCAGACGTCAAGAGCTACCGGCCAATATCCCTGATCAATTCAGACACTAAAATCTTCTCAAAATTGTTAGCTAACAGGGTGGGCATTGTCCTTCCGGGGTTGATTCACCCGGATCAAGTAGGCTTTATTGAGGGCAGGCAGGCGGCAGACAATACTAGGCGGATTGTAGATTTGATTGATTTGGCAAAAAAGAAGAATATCCTATCTATGTTGTTGAGTCTGGACGCCGAAAAGGCCTTTGATAGGATTGACTGGCCCTTCCTCAGGGAGACGCTGGGGGCGTTTGGGTTCGGGGGGCGCCTCCTAGAGGCAATACTAGCCCTTTACAATGGTCCCACTGCAAGGGTGCGACACCAAGGGTTCCCCTCGGAGATATTCAACATCCGTAGCGGGACAAGACAAGGTTGCCCACTTTCACCGTTAATATTTGCCCTCTGCATAGAACCGTTAGCGGCTCATATTAGAGCAAGCCCAGATATAACAGGGATAGATATAGGGGAGCAGCATCATAAAGTAGCGTTATACGCAGACGATGTAATCCTGACACTGTCAAAACCCCTCACCTCCTTGCCCAACGTCTTTGCGATCTTGGGAACTTTCAGCTTGGTGTCGGGGTTTAAAATTAACCAGGCCAAGTCGGAAGCGCTTAACATCAATCTACCCAAGCCGGTCGAAAAACTGATAGAGCTCAACTTCAATTTTAAATGGCAACCCTCCGCTATCAAATATTTAGGGGTATATATCACAAAGGACTACAATACACTATATAAAGCAAATTTCCCCAGAATAATGAAGAAACTGAAGGAAGATCTCAGGGTTTGGGCGGGCTATGGCATATCGTGGTTTGGACGGATCAACAGTGTCAAAATGAACCTGCTGCCTAAACTATTATATCTGTTTCAAACCCTCCCAATACCTCTTGTTAGGACTGAGGTCCTCACGCTGCAGGCTCGCATTATTCAATTTATTTGGAATAAAAAAGCCCACGAATTGCGAAAAGCATACTGACAAAACCAGTAACAAGAGGAGGGTTAGCGGTACCTTGCTTGTTGGCATACCACAAGGCGGCACAATTATGCCAAATTGTCCAGTGGCACTCGAACCCAGCAAATAGACGATGGGTGGCCCTAGAAACAGAATGCTGCGCGCCAGTAAAACTGCACGATCTGATTTGGCTTCCAAAACAGTGTAAGAAATCAATAGGGATGCCACTCTGTGCAATTGCGAACTCGCTAGCGGTCTGGGAGTCATCTAAATTTAAAGCTAAATTGGTGGGAAATCTGGATTTTGCTCCAGGGCTGTTAGGTGACAAATTTGTAAAATGGACGCAAGCGGGGTACTTACGATTAAAGGACCTGGAAGGAAGTAAATATATCAAGACGTTCGATATGATTAAGGATGAGAAAAAGCTACCCAACACAGAATTATTTAGATTCCTCCAGGTCAGGGCTTTCTATAATAAATTCCCGGTTCGCCCAGCACGAACTAATTTCGAACAGCTGTGTTCCAGAGAGACAGACACAAGAGGACTAACTTCTCGGATGTACAGGGAGGTAATCTGTCCGAAGACTTCCGACGCACCCCGACTGAAATACATGCGACAGTGGGAGACAGATTTAGGGGAGACACTAGAGGACGAGGAATGGGATCAGATATTACAGGCAGCTGCCAAAAGCTCAATCTGTGCCACGTTGAAGGAGAACGCATATAAAGTCCTAATGCAGTGGTACCATACCCCATTGAAATTATCTAAATTTATCAAGGGCTATTCCCCGCTCTGCCCAAAACAGTGTGGGGAAACGGCTGATTTAAAACATATGCTGTGGTCTTGCCCGAAAGTGGTCCCGATTTGGGAATCTATTAGGGATTGGCTAGAAAGAATCCTCAACTTGGAGGTCCCCCTGGCCTGTGGCTGACGGCCTCAGGACGTGTCTAACGCGACACTCAAATTGGTTGCACATTTCGCAACCGCCACGAGGTGTGAGATCGCAGCAGTATGGAGACAACAGGAATTACCCACTATAGCCAAAATCAGGAACAGAATTTGGCATGTCTGCCAGATGGAACAGTTGACGAGTTGGATCAACAACTCTGGCTCCAAATTTCTAAACGTATGGGCCCCATGGCTGGCCCAAACAGACATCCCGGGGGTGGACGCCGCCACAATTTTGCACCAATATAGATAAATGCGTTCTCCTTGGACAGAGCAGACCAGACGGGATGATGACATAGCGACGGAGAACATAGAACCACTGGGATATCCACAACACACCCTAGCGTACACATAGAGCTAATAGCAGATCCTCCGCTCCGATACAGCAGCTACAGGTGCCCCCACCCCCACCCCCACCCACCCTAATGTGTGTCACCCCAGTCTAGTTTGTCCTGTCCGTCTTAGTGATGTGGTTTACGTGTGGTTCGTTACGTCTGTCTCATGTCTTGTCTACGTGTCACTGTTTTGATGACAAAATTGTGTATTCTGTAACGTATGCCAATAGGTGGTGATATTATGTATGCTCTGTAATACCAAATAAAAATGAGAGTTAAAAAAAAAAAAAAAAAAAGTGACGAAGGGGGACGTGTCCAGGACGCCGATGAGAGAGGCTGTGTAGAAGAGGAGCTCCACAGACCCTGATATAAAAATACCAGAATAAGCACTTTTCCCCCCCTAAAAACATTCGCAAGTGCTGCCACAATTCCCCCTAATACCCCTAGCAACAAGAATGGCGAGCAAATCAAAGTCCCAAGCCACCCCAGGAGTTGCTAAATACTTCTCCCCCTCCCAGAAAAGCTCGGAGGCTGCTTTGAGATCACAAGTTGGCGCCGGCTCCGCGAGCACACGTGGGCCCAAGCAGGGAGCAACAGAACGGAGCAGTACGGCTACCCCATCACTGCCAGAAGAAGAACTCACAAGAGCATTTATGCAGGAGATGATCTCCACAATGCTAAATAAGCTCCACTCCTCACTGCAAGATGACCTGCGGGCCGCGGTAAAAGAACTTAAACAGGATATAACGGGCCTAACGGAGCGCACCACGGCCCTTGATCTCAAAATGACTGAAACCACGCAATCCCAGGAGGAGGCAGCCAACGAAATATTTCACCTAGGCGCAGAAGTAAGCAGCCTAAGAGATTGCCTTGAGGACCAGGAGAATCATGACAGGCGCCAGAATATTAGAATTCGGGGCGTCCCTGAAGCGGTTCTACCTGGTCAGTTCGGGTCATATCTCCAGGACTTCTTAATCTCAATGTGCCCCGACCTCACATCAAAGGACGTAGAGATGGACAGAGCCCATCGTGCCCTGGGGCCAAGCTCTGAAGATCCCAACCGAGCAAGGGACATAATAGCCCGCCTTCACAGATATACTGTGAAAGAACAAATAATGGAGGCCTGCTGTACCAGGGAGATTATCAAATTCCAGGATTCTCACCTCCAAATTTACAATGACTTGTCAAAGCGCACAATACTCCGGCGCAAAGAGATGCAACCATTAACTTCCCTGCTCCGCGAGAAAAAAATCAAGTACAAATGGGGATTTCCATTTAAACTGTCGGTACAAAAAAATGGTAAATATCTCACAATACGACACCCGGAGGATATCCCACGGTTCGCAAAAGCCCTGGATCTAAACCTCCCTGCCGACTGGATCCAAGATCCCCCCCACTCCCAGGGGCAACATGCAGAGGAGCCCCAGATCAGAACATCAGAGAGGCTGGCAGGCCAAAAACAACCGCGACCTAGATAGGAACCGCAGCAACCAACTACCACAGTTACCTCCAAGTTCACTCCCTCACCCAGTTGAACTGAACAGCGATCGAAGAAGTTCCCCTTAAAAATCGCTCCTGCCCCGTGAGGCGACGCAATCCTGGATATCCCATCCACAGACCCGGAAGGCCGAAGAAGCGGGAACCCCGGACGCAAACTGCAGGGATGCAGACCAGTGGACGCGCCACAAGGAAAAAGGAGATAACCACCAGCGGGTGGCCCGTGACTCACCTCACCTCGCCAACAACAGCAGCTCAACAAAGGAACCGGACGAGGCAGCGCGCATCGGCACCGGTGGAGACAAACTGCAGCCGCGGATGAATCCGTGAACGGAGATTTAACGCTCCCCGTCCAAGAGGTCAAGCTGTTACAAGCAAACTTTAAATAAAAATGGTCCCAAACACTCATCAAATATCTAGGAATCTACATAACAAACACATACAATTTATTATACCAATACTACCAACTACCCACCTCTATTTGAAAAAATTAAAAAAGATCTTCAGTCCTGGAACGACAATCAAATATCTTGGATTGGAAGGATAACGGCGGTAAAAATGAATATCTTGCCTAGGTTGTTGAACTTCTTCCAAACCCTTCCAATAAAAGTCCCGATTAGGGATCTCAAAAATATCCAAAACAGAATCTTTCAATTTATTTGGAAGAATAAAAGACCGTGGGTTGCAAGACCGGTAATGCTAGCACTGAGATCGGGGGGGAGTGGGGGTGAGGGTGCCTGATATTATCAAATACTATCATGCGGCCCACCTAAAATAAGCAGTGATGTGGAACTGTGATCCAGCAACTTGTGGCTGGCTGGGGATCGAGTCTGCCTATGTGGGCCCTTCCACTCTAGCGGCGGAACTATGGAGCTCTGGGGAGGGGGAGAGCCCCACGGGAAGATTTAAGCTTGGGGCGATGAGATGCACATGGTCCAAAAGCAAAATCAGATACTCCATTTCCACCCACCCTTCTAGCCTGGTTCCAATTGCCCATAACCCTAGGTTTCCACCGGGATGTTCCCCTAAATATGTGGAACAACTCAGAAGTACGGACTACAGTGGCGGCCGGTTTAAAACTAATGCGGCTGCCGTCGCAGTTTAAAAACAGCTGCGGGCGGCGCGCGGCTATCTTCGGCCGTTTTCGGACGGTTTTCCCGTGCCTCGGGCGCTTTCAATAGTAAGCGCCATTAGCGCTTATCTATTGAAGCGGCCGCCATGCGGGAAACTCCGTTTTAAATGGAGAGCAGCCCCGCGGTTAGCCCGCTATGCACCCGGCAAGCTTTAGAATAAAGCTTTCCGGGACAGTAGCAAGCAAAAAGATGTTATCAAAGAAGGAGAGATTCTCTCATACCAGGTGCTAAAACAAAAACCCCACAGGCAGAACCTCCCAATCTTTAGCTATTTACAGATCCGACACTTCCTCCAAAACTTCTCTCAGAATTCCAAATTTAATACCCTTTCGAACTTTGAAAAATGATGTATGGAAGGCCTCTATAGAGGTGGTTTAATCTCGGAAATATACATGGGGATAGCATCTCACGCAACGTCCCAACCCCACAATTACATGCGAATATGGGCTGAAGACCTAAATATAGAAATAGATAATGACGACTGGAGGGATATCTGGGATTCTGCATCTAAAACATCAATTTGTACAGTCACGAAAGAAAATATATATAAAATTTTATTTCAATGGCACTTAACCCTGAGAAGATTGAGCCAGATCTTCCCAGGAACACCAGATCTCTGCTGGAGAGGGTGGTATGAGAGGGGACATGGTTCACATCTGGTGGGATTGCCCGCGAATACAGAAATTTTGGACCATGATTCAAAGCCTGATATTCGAGAGCGCAGATCTGAGGATACCTATAGACCCGCTGACATTCCTACTAGCAAAACCAATAGAGGAATTACAAACTCCAGTAAGCAAACTTATATAATTTATACTCACAGCAGTTGATCTATAGCAGCCGCGTGGAAAAATATAAACCCCCCATCTAGACGTGCAGTCATCATAAGAGTTAACAATGTTAAACTAATGGAAAAGCAATCAGCCCAATTAAACCATTTCCTTGACAAGTTCGACAAGATATGGGAACCCTGGTCCCTAGAGTAAAATACCTACTATCCCAGAAAAAGAAATAAGACAATACATAGCTGACCGAAGTATAGGCAAACCAACGGAGCGATATCTTGAGAATCCCTTCTAAAAACTTTAGTTTGGTGTAGTTAGGTTGCTTCCCTTTTCTCTCCCCCCCCCCAACCCCGCCACTCAGGTTCTCCTCTTCCTTCTTTCCTTACCTTTTCTTTAACTCTACCTATTTTATAGGTACTATAAGCACGCCCCGCAGGATTTGTTCACAAAGCTGATATAGCACATGCTCTGTATTAGGTAAGAAAAAGGGGAGAAGGTAGAGCACTGCCAAAAAAGAAAACAAAAGGGCTGGGGCAAAAAAATAACAATTATTTATTAGGCATCTATGCCAAAAAAGACAAACACACGAATTTAAAACTCTGACGCGTTTCCCGCCGTGGAGGCGCTTTATCAAAGAGTACTGTGGTTCTCCCAGTGTCAGATTATATAGTGGTCAAAGGTAAGTATACGCCCTCTACGAATCAGACAGATTGGACAATTACTTAATGAATTATGCAATCAACTGCTGCTGAAGACTAAGACAGAAAAGTCTATAATACAGGATGTCATCACACCACTGACCACAATATGAAACCGAGAGAACCGATAATATACAACAAACTTCAATGGACAAAATGACAAAACAGAAGACTGATTCATACATAAAAACAACAGAATTTCTAAATCAAAAAGATATATATATATCATAAACCTATATAAACAGTATAAGGTACAAAAGAACATAGATAAAAACGATTGTGATGGTGTTAAACAGATAATAAATTGTAACCCATTATACAGGAACGTGTTGAATACAGATAAAGAAAAAAAGGGTTAGTGAGTGCAAGTGATATAAACATAAATAAAACTATAAAAAAGATATAAGATTAAAAGATTAAAATAAAATATAATAATCTAAAGTGCTAAAAGAATTGTATAAGTCTTCAAATGTAAATTTAAATAACCTATAAAAGTAAATAGAAATAAAAAAACCCTATTGCAAAAACTAATATATTATTTAATAGTCACCTTCATGTGTCTTGAAAACAAATAATTTAGAATAATAATGATAATTGTGCTAAATAATGTTATGTATAAGAGAGATAACCATATTTGTAATAATGTTTAATAACCAAATAATGTATATAGAATAGCATAGTCAGGTGACAAATCTTATAAGTTAAAGTTAATCTAAACCGGAGGTAAAAAAAGAATATAAGATATATAGAACAACTTGAACAAAGCATATAATAATAGAGCAAGACATATAAAATAAAGAAATGTAATGAGAAAGATATATTGACCTTAAAGATATATATCACAATAAATAAGATCACAGATAGGGGAAAAATGAAGGCTATAAAAAATGCTTCAACTCCCAGTCGATGTTAATATCAGAAGGTTGCAATGTATCCAAACTGTACATCCAATACATTTCCTTTTTATTTAACATGCCCAACCTATCTCCTCCCCGAATTGGGGCGTGAATGTAATCTATACCAGAGAAGGAGTAGTTCTTGATTGTCCCTTGGGGGCATGTTGAAAAATGTCTTGAAACAGGATGGGATTGGTCTTTTTTGTTAATTGCACGGACGTGTTCCATAATTCTTTTCTTAAGGGGTCTTATGGTTCGGCCCACATAGCCCCTACCATATCCACATCTTAGGAGATATACTGTATAACTGGAATTGCAGTTGATAAAGGTATGTATTGTGTGTTCAGTTTTAGGATTAATACAAGTCAATTTTTTAATCTGTTTAGCATATTTGCAAATCCCACAATGTCCACATTCAAAAAATCCCTTAAGGATACTTTTTATCCAAGTAGAATTATTTCTAGAATCAAATAAACTAGGGGAGATAAATGAGCCCAATGATTTTGCCTTTCTGAATACAAATTTGGGTTTCTTATCAAGGATAGGTCTAAGATCACTGTCCAATTTCAAGGTGTCCCAGTGTTTATGGATAATTGATCGTATACGATATGACTGTCTACTTTGTTGGGTGATAAACAAAGGTACAGCCATCTCGTCATGTGATGGTCTCCTTCTGGAAGAATTCAGGAGATCCCTTCTGTCTATTTGTTTGACAGAATTCAATGCTTCTGTAATATGAGATATTTTGTAGCCTCTAGATGTAAATCTTGAAATAAGATCTCTAGATTGAACTTCAAATGCTTCTTCTGTTGAACATAACCACTTTAATCTTATAAATTGTCCCTTAAGGATGCCCTTTTTAAGAAATTTAGAGTGATTGCTATCGGCTCTGAGATAGGAGTTACGTGCGTTAGGCTTCCTATATACTGTATGTCAGTTTGGATGCTGCCCCGCATATCCACATACAACATTAGATCTAAATAATAAATGTGATGAATATTTTCCTGAAAAGTGAATTGTAAGTTGTGATCGTTAATGTTAAGTTGGTGAATAAATGTTTGAAGTGAAGAAAAATCACCATCCCAGATAAATAGAAGGTCATCTATATAATGTTTATAGAATATTATTTGGTGCGTAATAGAATTTTTATCACTAAAAATGAAATTAGACTCCCACAACCCCATAAAAAGATTAGCATATGAGGGTGCGAAAGAAGTGCCCATAGTGGTGCCTCGAAGTTGTAAATAAAATTGTGAATCAAAAAAGAAATAATTGTGAGTGAGTAAAAATGTGATAGAATCTATTCAAAAAGTGCATAGTGCTGGTGCTAAGTGAGATAATGTGAGGTAATGTTGTATAGCGGAAATGCCCTGCTCATGTTTAATAATGTTGTATACTGTAGAGAGGTAACATCCATAGTTACCCATCTATAGCTCTCTCGCCCCTGTATATTTTTTAGATCAAAAATCAGTTGGTTTGAATCTTTCAAAAAGGATGGTAATGATTGTACAATAGGTTGTAGATATACATCTATAAAACGAGAGAGACCATCTCCCAAAGATCCAATGCTCGCCACAATTGGACGTCCCGGAGGACTTGTGAGCGACTTATTGATCTTTGGGAGATGGTGAAAGATGGGCACTATGGGATTAGGGGAACATAAAAATGCAAATTCTTTTTTGCTTAGTACATAAAGTTCTCTTCCTAGATCAAGCAAATCATTCAATTCATGTGAGAAATTGGTGGTAGGATCCGATGATAATTTGCAATAGGCCTGACCATCAGAAAGTTGTCTCAAAGCTTCTTGTTTATAGCTCTCTGCAGATTGTACAACAATCGCTCCACCCTTGTCCGCATTTTTAATAACAATTGTTTTATCTTGTTGTAGATTTTGAAGTTCTTTCAATTCAAGGGTGGTTAGATTGCTGTAACAATATGGGTCTTGTTTGTAATTTTCAGCCAAAATCTCAAATCCTTTTCCACCAATCTCTCAAATGTGGTGATAAATGGACTCTTTGAACCATAGGGACAAAAGGTAGATTTCTTTCTAAATGTGGTGTGTTCAAAACTTAAAAAGTTAGAAAGGGACACCTCCTGGGAATTATCTTCCATATTCTGTTCCATATATAAAAAAATCAGAGATGGCACAATGTTCCTTAAATGAAAAATCAGAACAATCTGGTTCTGGTGCGTCATCACCAGCGCGAACTGGTGATGACTCCACAGAATCACACATAATAGGTACAACATTCCTAGACTTATCGGAGAAGAATTTTTTCAAGGTCAGCTTGCGAGTAAATCGCTGTAAGTCAATATATGTGTCAAAGAGGTTAAAGTCACTCTGAGGGGCAAAGTTCAAACCTCTGTTAAGTAGGGATAATAGTCTTATGTGAGATGTTAATCACATTATTTTCCTCCGTTGTTAAGCATATTTTTTCCTCTTTGCTGACCCTCTTGTTCCCCCTCTTCCTCTTTGACCTCCTTCTCCTTGATAGTTTTTTTGACTCCTGTGATCTGTTCATTTGTAAAAAATGTCCCGATGCTCCAGAAGTGAAAGCATCTCGTGGGTTTGAACCCGTTGAACTTTTCCCTCTCCAAGTGTCTGACGTGATATCAAAAGACACTGATGGAAATCTGTTCTCACTTTCTGAGGTATCCGATTCATAACTAGAAGTGTCTGTGTACTTTGACTTCAAAATTGATTTTTTAGATGTACTAGATGTTTTATCCTTATGGCCATGTGAGTGTGAGGGTGTTCTTGATTTCCCTCTATTGGTGTTAGCATTCCCTGGTCTTTCCCAGACATAGACCTGGTTTCTCTCATAGTCTAAGCGGTCTCTTTCAAATTTAGACTGCTATTTTTCCATAATTGTGTCTTCAATGTTAGACAACAGTATTTGATCATTATTTGAAAAATGTTCCATACTTTCGAAAGATTTAAGCTTATTCTGTAAGGTTTTTATCTCAATCCCCAATAACACTCTTTCTGTCGTCTTATGCTCAATAATCATGTCTATGAGTTTAAATGAGCATTCATTCAATGTGGATTTCCATTTTTGCTCAAATTCTTTACTGCCAAAGCCAAAAGTAGGTGCTTTTTTATCCTCAACCCTCTTGGTATTCTTTTGGTTTTGGCATAATTTTTTAACGTGGTTATGTCCCACCAAAGTCTGATGTTTTCTGTCAGTAGTTTTTCCAATTTGAGAAAATGTGCTGTTAAATCAGAGTTTTCTTCACATATAAACTCAGTAGAATTATCAAATACATGTTCAGCTTGCTTAATTCTTTTAGTATTGTCACTGCAATTCCGAACAAAAAGATTGCTCTGTATGTCTTCATTTTCAGATTGTTCAATATCCTCCATAATGGTGTCAATAAAAAATTTTTATGTTAAAATGTAAAAGAGGGTTGTAATGTGTGAATAACAGCCTAAATGAAAAAATATGTGAGCTATAAAGAAAAATGCCTCATCAGCCCTTAATAGGATAAAATGCATAAATCCATTGGTTAATTTACTTCATTGCTCATTTATTTGATTCTAGAAATAATTCTACCAGGATAAAAAGTATCCCTAAGGGATTTTTTCCATGTGGACATTGTGGGATTTGCAAATATGCTAAACAGATTAAAAAATTGACTTGTATTAATCCTAAAACTGAACACACAATACATACCTTTATCAACTGCAATTCCAGTTATACAGTATATCTCCTAAGATGTGGATGTGGTAGGGACTATGTGGGCCGAACTATAAGACCCCTTAAGAAAAGAATTATGGAACACGTCCGTGAAATTAACAAAAAAGACCAATCCCATCCTGTTTCAAGACATTTTTCAACATGTCCCCAGGGGACAATCAAGAACTTCTCCTTCTCTGGTATAGATTACATACACGCCCCAGTTCCGGGAGGAGATAGATTGGGCATGTTGAATGGTAAATGCGTCAGAGTTTTAAATTCGTGTGTTTGTCTTTTTTAGCATAGATGCCTAATAAATAACTGTTATTTTTTTGCCCCAGCCTTTTTGCTTTCTTTTTTGGCAGTGCTCTACTGCACCGACACACTTTATTCGAGCAAATACCCAGTATGTACCTGGCAGATACCTGGAATGCGCCGCTCCTCACCTCTGACAAGCCCCGTTGCGTTTGCCTTCCCAGCCTGGGTTCATGCCTGGCTGACGGGCGGCTGATCTGTTAAATGATAATGATTAGGATTTAATAGGCTGCAATGCTTCGCGTGTCTACCAGATGGCATAAATTCATGAATTGTAATGCAGTATATATATATATACTGTGCAGTATTGCAGCCAGCGGGAATAAAATGCTTCAATCCCTGCCTGGAAAATACCTCAATGCACTCGGGCAGAAAACAGTCACAAACCTCAATACACCCGGGTATACCCGAATTCGTGGGACTAGCCGAGCTCGAATAAAGTGTGTCGCCAGTGTACCTTCTCCCCTTTTTCTTACCTAATACAGAGGATGTGCTATAGCAGCTTTGTGAACAAATCCTGCGGGGCGTGCTTATAGTACCTTCTCCCCTTTTTCTTACCTTATCAATCGCTCCGGTACACATCATTGCAGAACAGCTGTTCCACCTGGAGGATTTTCTCTACCAGCTGCTGAGTGGATCGGGTTTTCAGCCAGTGTGTGGCCGGCACTCCAGTCCCTTACCTGTGCACCGGGAACAGAACACAGCTGACGGAGATGAACATTGCAGAGGAGTGGATCGCCCTCCGTCTTCTCATCAGCCACCACCCCCATGACACAGCGTCAGACCGAAACATCGCGGGAGAATCACCTGGCACCCGGTAATGTGGCGGGAGGCTCTTCCTGCAGGTCTCTACTACCATCAGCTTGTCCTTGCATACCGGGTAGCCATTACCGCATGTCCGAGTGAGGTGGGTTTTACCCCGTCTGCTTCGGAGGGTCTGTACCATCGGATCGGCTGGAGAACATACCGGTTCAGCACAGGTGAGGTGGGGGTCGCTTAGGCTCACACACACCATCGGCATTACCCACGGGACACTCATTGCCTTATTTTTTCATGCATACCGGTTTGCTATGGCATCTTATTACAGTTTATAACATAGACTTTGAAGTATTTGCAGCATCAACTTGGGGGTCCCCCCCCTTTTTTTCCTATGCTCTGTATTAGAACTGCCATGCTTTTTATTATGTTAAAAATTCTACAAATGTTACATTGAACATTTACCTGATGATGGGAAGATCAATGTCTAAAGGGATGTTACTGTGTTGTGAAAACAATAAAAAAAGATTGAAACAAAAAAAGAAATTTCAAGGCGAGACATTTTTTAAGTCCCACTTTTCAGGACCAAGTTCTGAGAATTGAACGTAGCGGTAGCGGCTAGGATTGCAAGCTGAAAACAGCTCCAGGAAGTTTGGGACTTCCGGTCAAGGGATTTCAGCACCTCCGGAAGAAAGAGAGCGGTGTCGTCAGGATCTTCATGACGATTTGAGTTCCAGTATATTTGGGACCACGTACCAGTCAACTAAAAACGTTGTTTTATGTTCTGTTAAAGCTAGGACAGTCTAGTTTTAAGCCCAAGACCCCCAGTAAGTGTGTTTTTCTCATGTATTTTGTATTTAATTGTGCTTATCCTATTTTTTTTTTATATATAACTTGAAGTTTATTGTTTTTTGTTTACAGTACATGGTATTACAATAAATTCTTTTGCATTAAACTTCCTCCATTTTGTGGTTATTCCAACATTTTTTGCATTAACAACATATTACTCACAACATAAAATGCACAGGGGGTGGAGAGGTGGGGGGGGGGAGGACGAGGCAGGGTTTCCATCATTTTTCGATGTCGTTGACCTGATATCCTTTAAAATTTGACTTCATTTACCATGGAGGTCCTAGAGGTTTCTGTGACGGGTGCCTAGTCTATTTTTAGTTAAAAGACACTTGGGTATTAACCCGTTGAGTACCGAGTCTCCTAAACCGCAGCACTATTGAATCTGCATGTGTCCCATAAAGCTTGGAGCTGACACCACTGATATATAAGCCATACAGTCATTAGTGAGGAAAGCAGTGATAATGCAGGCAGTGGGCTGGTCAATCCATAGAGATACAGTGGAGCCTCTTCAAAGAAAAGACCCCAAAGTAAATCACAGTGCGGTGCCAAGTAGCCTCACATCTGCCTAAAACATAACTGCATGTATTATTGTGTACTCACGACACCCGTTCTGCACTGTAGCTACAAGAACGCTCCGGTGGCCATCTCTGCTCCTCGTGGTGTCGGCGTGCTCCTATCCGGATATGACGTGTGAAGGGGAGGATTTGGTAACCGTGGTCACAGCACTCCACACAACCAACGCTTGGAAAAATTCAAAAAACTTTATTAAGCTCCACAGTGAGCATACATAACACCACTCTGACGCGTTTCATCTATAGAAAGACTTTTTCAAAGAGTGAAGATCCCCACACAGTACCGGATCTTATATAGGAGATGACGTATACAATAGGCACCTCCCTAATTGGCAAGGGCCTCCCATATCTTTACACAAAGTCAGATTTGGACGTCATCCTATTAAAGGGACCAAATACAATACATATTACCCACATATATAAAACATAATAGACATACATAAACACCTATTACCAATAAAAAACTTGGGATTAAAAACAAAGACACTGTAATGCTCACATAGTATATAATCACATAATATATAATTAATAGAACAACACAAATTACGTAATGTATCATATTAGAATCGGATGATGTGGATCAAACGTCTCCTAATGGATTTATAAACAATAGCATATATCCATATACACAAAGCATACCATATTCAGATCAGATTACAATATAGATTGAAATGCGATGTGGCAGACATAGTATATACACAAAAGCCAAACAAGACTTCCTAAACAGGACTTGTTCACACACAGCAATATTCCATAGTTATAAGTATACTGGAATAATACACCCCACACACACTCCCCAACCACTCAGGCGGCCAGGAAGTGTTTGAGTTCCCACTCCTGGTTGATGCCAAGTGGGTGGAGAGTGCGTAAGGTGTATATCCAGTACATTTCACGCCGATTAAGCGTACCCTCCCTGTCTCCTCCCCTCGTATGTGGGGGAACATGTTCAAGGGCCATAAATGAAAAATTCTCAATACCACCCCCACTACACTTAGAGAAATGTCGGGGCACTGGATGTGTAACATCATTCTTTTTTATTAGGCGAACGTGTTCTGCGATGCGTGTTTTTAAAGATCTTTTTGTGCGGCCAACATACCGCATAGAGCACCCGCACTGTAACAAGTAAATAGTAAAGGTGGTATTGCAATTTAGAAATGTTTTTATAACATGGCTCTTTTTTTTATCATCATACTTCACGGTCTTAGTTTTACATGCATACCTACACATTGAACAGTTTCCACATGAGAAAAAACCTTTGGGTATCCCCCTTATGTTGGTAAATTCTGATTTTGTTTGGAATAAGCTGGGTGAAAGATGTGACGCCAATGTCTGCGCTTTCCGATATGTAAATTTAGGACCATTTTTTCCAAACTTTGTTAGATCTTTATCTAAGGATAAAGTAGCCCAATGTTTCATGATTATGTCACGTATGTTCCGTGCTTGGCGACTATACACTGGCGACACACTTTATTCGAGCTCGGCTAGTCCCACGAATTCGGGTATACCCGGGTGTATTGAGGTTTGTGACTGTTTTCTGCCCGAGTGCATTGAGTTATTTTCCGGCAGGGATTGAAGCATTTTATTCCCGCTGGCTGCAATACTGCACAGTATATATATATATACTGCATTACAATTCATGAATTTATGCCATCTGGTAGACACGCGAAGCATTGCAGCCTATTAAATCCTAATCATTATCATTTAACAGATCAGCCGCCCATCAGCCAGGCATGAACCCAGGCTGGGAAGGCAAACGCAACGGGGCTTGTCAGAGGTGAGGAGCGGCGCATTCCAGGTATCTGCCAGGTACATACCGGGTATTTGATCGAATAAAGTGTGTCGGTGCAGTATGTGGTAATAAACAACGGACATTCCTCACCATATACTAAAGGTGGTTTACTTTTTGGTCTCTTTTGCTTTCTTGAAAGTACTGATCTGCCCATAGACTCAGCTGACTCAAACGCTTCTTGGATATCTTTCTGAGTATATCCTCTTACCAGAAATCTATTTGTTAGTTCCTTCGATTGTACAATAAAACTCTCATCATTTCTGCATAATCTGCGCAATCTCAGAAATTGCGCTTTGGGAATACTTTTAACCAATGACCGTGGGTGACAGCTCTTGGCAGAGAGCAATGTATTCCTGGAATTTGGTTTGCGGAATATTTGTGATTGAATTGCCATGTCATGGCAATTCAATCACAAATATTCCGCAAACCAAATACTATGTCTGCCACATCGCATTTCAATCTATATTGTAATCTGATCTGAATATGGTATGCTTTGTGTATATGGATATATGCTATTGTTTATAAATCCATTAGGAGACGGTTGATCCACATCATCCGATTCTAATATGATACATTACGTAATTCGTGTTGTTCTATTAATTATATATTATGTGATTATATACTATGTGAGCATTACAGTGTCTTTGTTTTTAATCCCAAGTTTTTTATTGGTAATAGGTGTTTATGTATGTCTATTATGTTTTATATATGTGGGTAATATGTATTTGGTCCCTTTAATAGGATGACGTCCAAATCTGACTTTGTGTAAAGATATAGGAGGCCCTTGCCAATTAGGGAGGTGCCTATTTTTAGTTAAAGCCTCTTCTGTTTGCGTTTAATTACAGGAGAACTCAGCTAACCTTATCATAGCCATATCGTGGCATTGCTCACCCCTTGGATATCTGTCTGCGCTAATCACAGTAGCCAGACCTTTTGGAAATTTGGGCCAGTGTCGTTGACCAAACCAAACCAAATTCTGTTCTGAATTTTTCAATGGATGGAATTGTGCTCTGGTTCCTCGTTGCTGCGGTCTCGCACCTCATGGCAGTTGCAAAGTGCATGATCAATTTATTGCCCTCTCTGGATATTCCCTGTATTGGTTTGTTCAGTAGAAATAGCCACAGGTCTAGCTGTATTTCGAGGCCCAATATCCTCTGTAGCCAATCTCTAATTTTCTCCCATATTGGTGCTATTTGAGGGCAGGACCACAGCATATGCAACAAGCTTCCCCGCACTGCTTGGGGCACAGCGGGGAGTATCCGGGGATAATGTACATTTAGATAGTTTAACTGGGGTGAGATACCACCTCATTAATACCTTATATGAGTTCTCCTTTAATGTTGTGAATATGGAACTTCTAGCCGCTGCCAAGAATATGTCCGTCCATTCTTCGTCCTCTAGTGTCTTTTGTAAGTCGAATTCCCATTGTGTCATGAAGTTCAGTCTGTGTGTAGTCTTTGCCTGAACCGATCAAATGTGAATCTGTCAAGAAACTCTGCAGCATTTTTCTTGTCTTCTCACCGTGATGCACCTTCTCTCCATTATACAGTTTTTCATAGTATAGCTTAAACTCTTCAACTATGCGTTTGGGGTTGGTGGTCATCTCTCCTTTTTGTGTCCGAATTTTGTGTATATTATAATTTTGTTGCCTATTTCGAATCTTGTTGGCTAGCATGGTATCTGGCTTGTTAGCTTTTTCAAAAAATTTCCTCTTTGTCAAACTCAGTGTTCTCTCAGCCTGGGAGGTAAGGAGCATGTTAAGTTCAATCCTAACATTTTTCAACTCCTGCAAAATTGTTTCTCCACCCATTCTGCTAAATAGCATTGAGAGCTCATGTAACTTCCCCCTTAACTCCGTTAATTTGGCCTCTCTTTTTTCCCCCCTTCCCGCTGCTATCCTAATCAGTGTCCCTCTTAATGTGGCCTTATGAGCTTCCCACAAAGTTAGGTGAGATCGAACACTACCTTTATTAATCTCAAAGAACTGTCCCAATTCATCTTGAACAGCCTGTCCCAGTTCTGGGATCTTAATCAATGATTAGTTCAGTCTCCAGTTTGCCCCTGGGTTTTCCAGTCTAATCTGTTTGCACCTTAGCTTTATGGGTGCGTGATCTGACCTTGAAATATCATGGGTCCTGGTATGGAGATCTGTCGGACCATTCTACTGGACACAAAGAAGTAATCAATTCTGCTGCTGCTGTCGTGTGGATGTGAATAGAACGTGTAGCTTCAGTCATTAGGGTGCTGTTCCCTCCATATATCTACCAGGTCCCTTTTTTGGGTCTCTTTCAGTAGGGTCGTTACACATTTGTCTCCTCTGCTCTTTTTGTGGGTCTATCTACTTTCGGGATCTATGGTTTTATTAAAATCTCCTGCTAAAATGATATGCCTCTGTTTCCACTTGTCAAGTGTTGTGAAAAAAGATGAGTAAAACTGGGGTTCGTTTGCACATGGCGCATATATGTTCGCTAAGGTGACCCTGCTGCCGTATATTTGACCTACTCATATGATATCGACCTTCTGGATCTCTCTTTATTTTTTCTATTTGTATAGATATTTTATTACTGAACAGTATCGCTACCCCTCTCTTTTTAACTTTAGCGGATGCTAGGTATATTTGTCTGTAATTTTTGTCTAGGTATTTCGGGGAGTTCCATGTACTAAAGTGTGTTTCTTGGAGGAACAAGATGTCAGCTCTTTTCCTTTTGATGTCGGAAAATGCAATCCTTCTTTTCTGCGGGCTATTAAATCCCTTCACATTCTAAGCTATAATAGTTACTGCCATGTGTATTGTACGTGATGCCAGCTATGAATATTGCTCACCCTTAACCTTCGACTTTGAACTCGCTCATCGGGTCTTTTATCTTGTGGATGTCGGTTCTCTGATGCACTGCCTCTTCCGCTGGCAATTGGTATGGGTGGACACAAGAGGGGGTACAGGGGACATAATACAGTGACAGATAACAACAATGAACCTAAAGTGGTCAGAAATTACCTAGGGTCTGGTGCCCTGGGATACCTGACTTTCCTCCGAACCTTCCTCTCTCTGGTTCGGGGATATGGGTTTCTATACAGCCCATGCTTCCCAGGGACTTGCACCTTCAGGTGGGATAAGCCTTTTGCCTTGTCGGCCCATGCCTACGGTTGAGATAGCTGAGACTCCACTAGCCTCACTGCGCCTTCTTTAGCTTAGCTTATTAATTTTCTAAACTTCTCTAACTTGTGAACCTAACTTTTTTTCCTATGTACCCTGCCATTACCCTTGACTTCTACTATATCGCGTATACTGCCTTCTTCTAAACTATAATCTCCATCCATATTAATATTCTCACCTCAAGCCCTTGATTTACCCATATCTTTCTTCTCCCTCCTTTTCTATCTTTTCATTCACGTCCTCCCCTTTATCTCACTTGCTCTATGCCCTCTATCTTCTAGCTGTGGCCATCCCTCTTCCTGCTGCTCCTGTCTTGGCCTTTTGTCTTGCTGCTTTTTTCTGTCTTTTATCTAACCTAATCTCTGCTCTATTCTAGCCTTATGTCTCCGTTCTCCTTCTCCAGCGCTGTATCTTGTTTTTGCTTATTTTTCCCTCCTCCCCCTCTTTCTCCCCCCCCCTTCTCTCCTCCCCCTTCTATCCCTCCCTTCCGCATCTCTACCGGGGCTTGATCTGCACAGTGTCTGGATTTGAGTCTCCGTCCGGTAACAGCATCTTTGTCCTATCTTGGCTCTGCTCCCCTGGCGGTGGAGTTCGCGTACCCTTGCCAGGAGCTCCCCCTCTGTTGGTGGTGGCTTCTTCCTTCTCCAGACCTAGGCGCTTCTTGATGACGTCATCTAGTTTTATCTTCTGCGCGACATCCTCACCTCCGCGGTGCTCCTCTGGTAACATCTTCTGTCTGGATCCGCGCAGGGGCTTTCTGCTTCACGCCTTTTGGTCCCTTGTCACAATTTTGCCTCTCTTTTTTCCTCCTCCCGCACGCATGGGGCGCTCCATCATACCAGGGGGGGGGGGTGCCATTTTGAGCATCACTGACTTCGTTTTCTGCCTCCATCCTAGGTCAGATGTGGCTAGTGATTTTTCTGTGGAGTCTCTGTTGGAGTTACCCGTCTGAGATTCTCTCCCCTTGCTCTTTGCAGGAATACAACTTTGGGTAAGGAACTTCTTTTTTTTCCCTTTATAAAAAACAACCTTTTAACTTTGTACAATTCAGCGATGCGATGGCTCCTGTAAGGCTTAATTTGAAGGCGGTGGCCTTCCAAAAAAGGAAAGGCCAGGGAAATAGGAAGACGGAGGAGAAAGAGGGGGAGGGTGTGGGGGGAGGGAGGGGGTGTCTACCCTGGTCACTAAGTATCCACCTTGGGCGGATTCTTTCAAAGCACTGATTGTCACAGGCTTCCTTTTCCCAGCGTTCTATCTTCTGGGCTATACCTTGGTGAATTAGACTCGTTCTATAAAGTTATCCATGGTTCCCAGATTCTATGGAAAGCTGTTGTGTTTTGCTTAAGGAGCGCAGTTAGTTTTTCCATAAGCATCACCTCATTTATTCTTTTTTTTAGCATTCCTTTGGAGGGGGGAGCTACTTTCTTCCAGGAGGCCGCTACCTCACACCTCGCCACTGTGAGAATAAAGGAGATTAATTTCCTTACTGGGCAGTCAATTTCTTTCATTGGCCTAGCCAGTACGAAGGTCAATGGATCAATAGGTAATTCGAGGTTGGTAACCTCTTTTAATTAAATTTGAACCATGTCCCAATGTTTCTTAATTTCTGGACATGACCACCAGATATGGGCCATGTCCCCCTTCTGTCCACAGCCTCTCCAACAGAGATCAGATGCCAGAGGATAGATTTGCTTTAGTCTCACTGGAGTGAAATACCAGTAAAACAGTATTTTATAAATATTTTCTTTGGTTGTGGTGCAAATTTAAGTTCCTGAGGCTGCTTTTCAAATATCGTCCCAATCCTCTCTGTTGATATTTATATTCAGGTCCGCGGCCCATTTCAGCATATAGTCATGAGTTGCAGGGTCCGCTGATGTCTCCAATTCAGTGTAGATTTTTGTATTAGTCCTTTTTGGTGAGAGCTATCTTTGCATAGTCTCTCGAACTTAGTGAGAGAGGGAAATTCTGGATTTGTGGATATTGTTTGGGTGAAATGTCTAATTTGGAGGTATTTCAATGTTTCCAAATGTGGTATATCATATTTAGCACGTACATTTTGGTAGCTCAAAATTTTCCTTAGGCTCAGAATGTCTCCGATCGTCTTGATCCCCTTCAATTTAAATTGATCGTATAATTTAGTCGCACATCCGGGAGGAAATTAAGGATTATTAAAGATTGGCGTGAGTTACGAGCTGGTGGAAGCTAGTACGAATCTAGTCTTAGCTTTCAACTAGACTCCCCATGTGTGTTTCATCGCTCCCAGCTTAAATTTGTGCAGGTGCATATCTCCTTTATCCAAGTTCCAAAGGCATGCTGGCAGAGAAGGCATTTTAGCATATTGCGAATCTATTTCGAGGCAGCAACGCTGGTCTGGGTCTGCGTTCCACATGGCCGCTTGTTTAAGTTGGGCTGCCTGATAATATTTAGAAATATCTGGGACACCCATACCCCCCCCCCTTGCTCTTGGTGCCATCAGTACCGATCTTGCGACTCTGGGTCATTTGCCCCGCCAAATAAAATTCAATAGTCTATTTTGAATGTTTTTTAGTTCAGAACCAGGAACGTGGACTGGAAGTGTTTGAAAGAAATAAAGTAATCTAGGGAGTATATTCTTTTTAATCGAGATCATTCTTCCAATCCAAGAAATCTGGCAGCCTTCCCATTTATCCAGGTCTTTTTTATTTTTTTCAAACAGGGCTGGGTAATTGTGTTGATATAAAAATTGGTAGTTCTTTGATACATTTACTCCCAAATATTTGATGTACGAAGAACTCCATCTATAACTTAAATTCAGTTTGGGCAGTTTCACTTGTGGTTCTCAGAGGCTTGGATTGAGGGCTTCAGATTTATCGCTATTTATTTTATATCCAGATATTTTGCCAAAATCTCCTAGTTCCCTTTGAAGGTTAGGAAGGGAAGTTTGGGGTCTGGATAGGGTCAGGATAATATCATCGGCAAATAGGGACATTTTGTAATTTGGTTTTCCAATTTCTATGACTTGATATTTATGTTATTTCGTATTTTGGACGCTAGAGGTTCAATAGTGAGAGCAAAGAGGAGGGGGGATAAGGGGCAACCCTGTCTCGTTCCGTTTTTGATTTGGAACCTTTCAGTGTTCCCTCCAGGTAGTCTAACAAGGGCCGTTTTGGTAGAGCGCCCGCACACCTTCTAGATAAGAATCTTTAAAGCCGAATTTCTTCATAGTATTATCGAGAAATAGCCAATCAATTCTATCAAATGCCTTCTCAGCATCTAAACTCAGTAGCATTGCCTTGGTGCCTGTGAGGTGCACATGATCAATTATGTAAATTATCTTACGAGTATTGTCCAAGGCTTGACCCCCGAGAAAAACCCCACTTGGTCAAGGTTTATTAATCTAGCTAAAATTGGGTTTAGTAGAAAATTTGTATTGAGCGCGCTGTCTCTCCAAACGACCCCCCTCTCACGGCTACCCGGTGTCCCCCCGCAGCTCCCAATCTCCTGTGATCAGCGGGGCATAACCAGCAATACAAAAAACAAAAATAGGAGCGCATGAAAATGAAACCAGATGAAGTGTCATGTGACAAGAAACATGTTGGTGACGTCATGACGCATGGTCGTGACGACGGTCAGTTTGTGTAGCTGGTGGAGCCCTACCTGCCACGAGGAGCACAAAGGGGAATTCTAGTGCTTAAGGTCTGTTTTTTCTATAACATCTTGCATTCCTAGCACCTCTCCTTCCCTGTCACAATCTAGGGTTGTGCATTTGGGTGTTTACATCCATTATTCCTGTGTGGCTAGGGCTTGTGCATAATTTATTTGTGTCAATTTAGACAAGGTTATTATTATATTACTGTATTATGTGTATTTTTGTATGATGAATGATTTTTCATGATAAAAATATATGTATTAATTCTGGTTTCATTTTCATGCGCTCCTATTTTTGTTTTTTTTAAATTGGGTTTAGTCTATTTGCTAGGATCTTGCTCTACAATTTAAGATCATTATTCAGGAGGGAAATTGCCCTATAGCTACCACATTGAGTTGGGTCTTTCCCTTCCTTATGTATATGTCACGGTTGTGCTCGCCACAAACCAGGGTCGGACCGCGAGGCTGAGGTGGGGTTGTAAAAGCACCGACCTTAGACCGCGCAGGCTAATCCGGATTGCGCAGTTCGTAGTCATAGGTAGCAGAATCAGGATAGGAGAAGACAGCATCGTCGTTGTACAAGCCACGGTCAGGACAGGAGACATCAGGATAAACTTTGTTCAAGCAAGAGTTCGGCAACAGGTAGTCAGGAAGGACCCGCTTCAGCTTAGGAGCGCGGGGTTGGCCTTTGCGCGTGCGGCGACCATGGCCCATGGTACTGGTCTCAGGAGGTGGTAGGCAGACCAGAATAGCACACCGCCTAGCTGCATGGGTAAACCAGTGCACAGCGCAAGAGTCCTGAGCGGGCTGGGGAATCCTCCGTTACAGCGCAGGAATCAGGACACGGCCTCTCTATATTAGGGAAAGAGTAGGCCCCAGGAACCAGGAAGTTGAAGATGCAGGGGAATCCTCCGTTGCAGCACAGGAGAAGGAAGCTGAAGACGTAGGGGATACCTTTGCTTCAGTGCAGGAAAGCAGGAAGCTGATGAACGCAGGGCGAAACCTCCACTTCAGCACAGGAGAACAGGAAGCTGAAGAACGCAGGGCGAAACCTCCGCTTCAGCACAGGAGGACAGGAAGCTGAAGAACGCAGGGCGAAACCTCCGCTTCAGCACAGGAGAACAGGAAGCTGAAGAACGCAGGGCGAAACATCCACTTCAGCACAGGAGAACAAGCGAGAGCTTGTGGCAGAACAGGTAGTGACATCCGGTAAGGACTATGCTCGGCAGGGAGCATTGTGGGAACACAGTACTTAAAGGCCAGCGGGCCAATCCCCGGTGGGAGGTGTGAAGGTACTGCTCCAATGAGTAAATGCAAATCTAGGTTGCAGTGATAGGCTGCACAGCTGTAGTAGATACCAGAGGGAGTGTGTGGCAGTATAGCTTTGGTGAGTGAATCCAGGCTGCAGTAAATATCAGAGGGAGTGTGTGGCAGTATTGCTTTGGTGAGAGAATCCAGGCTGCAGTAAATAACAGGAGAAGTGTTCCAGAACTGCACCGGTCTGCAAGGTAAGGCAACCAGTAAACCACGGAGCGGATTCCTTACAGTACCCCCCCCTTCACGCGAGACCTCCGGGCGAACATGAGCACTCATAGAGTTGGAGGATCGGGAATTGTTGCTGAACCGTCTAGGATTGGGGGTAGAGTCGTGGTCCTGAGACTCGTGGTTAGTCCTTAGTGTATCCCCACTGCGGCCAGACAGGGCCATCCATGGGTCTCGGGGACATTGAGTTGTTCCTAAAGTTTTTTAGGTGGAAAGGGGATCCGTAAACGAGCAGTTCCTTGGTGAGTACTGTTCTAGGACATGAGAGTGGTGGTAGAGACATCATTGGTACGTGGCTCGCCCCGCAAAATGTCTTGGAAATCCAGGGCTGTGAAGAACCAGAGAGTTCCAGAGCAGAAATGGCAGAAGAACCCCCACTGGAAGCCCAGTCTTTAATAAAGGAACCGGAATCTAGGATAAGCGGCCCTGATAGTTTATCGAATACGCCAGGAGGAACTTCGGAACAGAAAAAGTCTTGGCTGACCACTGCATGTTGGAATTTGTGAGAGATTTTCCTTCTAGAAGTCTCCCAGGTAATGGTTAGTGAGGGTATAGGCTGGGTGGAAGCATCTCCCGGTATTGGTATGGAAGGTGACAAGGCAAGCAGTAAACCAGGCATAAAGACCGAAATCTTGGGATAGGTACAGAGTATTTCCAACTGAGAGGAAATAACAGGGGCAACCGAAAATTCCGAGGGAAAAACCATGGTTTAGCAGGAGCAGAGAAGCAAACAACCGTAGAGCTCTCCAATACTGGGAAATCCTCAGTGGGAGATAGTATTGTCAGGGAAACAGGAACAGTCCTTGAAATTTTCATATCAGTAGCTTGAGAAAAAGGCAGAGCCCGGGTAGTGGCGAGAGGGAAGCTAACATCAGAAGCTGAAGTCTGTACCTCAGTGACAGGGACCTGAGAGCCAGCAAGCAGCAAGTATGAACTATGAAAACTCTTAATGACAGGCACCTTAGGAGTACAAGGAGTCTTTTCCGAAACTGCAAGGGCCCTAACCACAGGGGTACCTAATCTGACAAAAACATGAATAGGTGTGTTTTCTAGTGCAAAATTTCTGATCACAGGACTCCTAACCGGTAGTGAGGGTGTCTGGGTTTGATTAGTGAAAAAATCAGATGTATTGATAAGTGACTTAGAATCAATTACTGAGGTTCTAGATTTGCTGGACATGTGAGAAAAAATACCCTTTAAGATAGGAGCTTTAATTTCTTCCCAGAGTAACCCCATGGTTGCTGGGGCATATTTAGACACAGTACTGAGGGACTGAGTTTCAGCAAAGGCAGGACAGCTAAATAGCTCAGATTTAAAACCCCAGGACTTGTAATATAGGCATGGTGGTCTCAGACAGTACTAAGGAAGTGACCACAGATATGCTGATCCCTGGAGGATTAGCCTGGACAGAGAAATCAGGTGGACCCCCAGCCAGGATAACCATTGTAGGAAGAGATTCAGAATCAGAAGGAGAATCATTACCTCTCAGAGTCTCAAAACCAGTAAGACACAATTCAGCAAAAAGGGAAACAGTGTGCAAGCTTTTTACTAATCTATATGAAAAAGCGTCACTTTTGGGAGAAAACCGTGTGTCAGCAAACATTCCTGGGAACACAACATGAACCCCAGGAGGGACATACAGACTACTGTATGCTTTTAACCCTAAGCTTAAAGAAGAGAAGAACTCAGACAGTACACAGGGGTTAATCATAACTGTACTGGTCTCTGAAGTAGGTATTTGGTAAGGAAAGTCTGGGGAACCAGAAATGACTGCAGATTCCATAATGTGGGGACTATGCGCTGAAGCAGGGATCACCACTCTCTGGGCGACAGGCTGGTTCAGTGAAATACCCGGGAGAAGGAACTCTGCGACCAAGCTTAGGGAAAAACCTGACTCCTGAATACATTTAACAGGAACCAGAACTTTAGCCGAAGTCTCCGGAGGCGAAACTGCGGAAACTTGAGCTGAAGCAGGGGATTTATAGCAAAGAATTTCTAAGGACTCCGTAAGGTTAGGGGAATCCTTCAATGCAACCTCTGCTGTCTGACTTGGGGACTCATTCTCTGAGGCTAAAACGAAGGCATTAACATGAAGGCAGCAAGACTTTACAGGGGTTAATGCAGACAGTGCCTGAGAGTAGAACATAGGTAATCTTCTCTCAGTATTAGGAGAGACAAGGAATCTCTCCTCTGGAGCTAGGGGCGTGACCATGGCTGGCAGAGAACAGGGAATTATCAAAGGAGACTCAGAGAGCTGCTCCACAGGGGTTAATACAGAAATGACCCTGGGAACAGAACTTAGGGATTCTTTCTCTGACGGGGAAAGCGCACAGGACTGCCTAGCAGAGGTTAAAGCTGGAAAACCCTCAAGACCTAAAGAGAGGGATTCAGAGTTAGAAATAGGAGAACTAAGGGACTTATTCTCTGAAACTGGAACCTTAGTGTTGGTTAGCGAAACATACGTATACTCCAGGGGAGCTTCACAGGCCTGATTGGTAGGGGTTAATGTAGACGTATCATTGGAGTCAGGGAACCCGGGCATACAATCAGGGCTAGTGACCGTGGTAGTTACTACGTTTGGAGATATTGCTAATGGGTCCATTTGGTCATCTCCCGGAGAGGGAGATATGTCCCCCGGTTTAGCGACAGGACTGGCAGCAGAGGAAAACCGCCAGAGGACGGCGTTTGCGGCCAGGGGGCGATCCTGTTTTAATAAGCAACTGTCCAATGCCAAGGAAAGTACATGCAGCGTGTCCTGAGCGAGAGCCAACATGACGGAAGGGTTCGGTTGTACTACGGGAATGTCCAATGATAAAGCCAGGGCATTGAGTGTACTACAGGCGTAGGCCAGTTCCACAGGACTCACCTTATCCCCAGTTAAAGGGGAATCAGGGGAGAAAACACTGTTTTCACTGGCCAGAACACTGGCCAGATACTGTTTTAAGTCTCTGAGGCAGTAAGCCTTACAAACAAGATCATTACGGCATTTCTTTTGCAAGGGAGTTAAGCCCTCCGACATAAACGGATCTTCCATCAGGGGTATTATATCGCACAGATAATCATTCTCAAACTGGGACTGGTCTACAGACCGGGACAGGTTTTTAGGAAAAAACTTACCAACCGGCACATCAGCGGGGTCCGAGTTTGTGGGGCCAAGCATACTGTCACGGTTGTGCTCGCCACAAACCAGGGTTGGACCGCGAGGCTGAGTTGGGGTTGTAAAAGCACCGACCTTAGACCGCGCAGGCTGATCCGGATTGCGCAGTTCGTAGTCATAGGCAGCAGAATCAGGATAGGAGAAGACAGCATCGTCGTTGTACAAGCCAGGGTCAGGACAGGAGACATCAGGATAAACTTTGTTCAAGCAAGAGTTCGGCAACAGGTAGTCAGGAAGGACCCGCTTCAGCTTAGGAGCGCGGGGTTGGCCTTTGCGCGCGCGGCGACCATGGCCCATGGTACTGGTCTCAGGAGGTGGTAGGCAGACCAGAGTAGCACACCGCCTAGCTGCACGGGTAAACCAGTGCACAGCGCAAGAGTCCTGAGCGGGCTGGGGAATCCTCCGTTACAGCGCAGGAACCAGGACACGGCCTCTCTATATTAGGGAAAGAGTAGGCCCCAGGAACCAGGAAGCTGAAGATGCAGCGGAATCCTCCGTTGCAGCACAGGAGAAGGAAGCTGAAGACGTAGGGGATACCTTTGCTTCAGTGCAGGAAAGCAGGAAGCTGATGAACGCAGGGCAAAACCTCCGCTTCAGCACAGGAGAACAAGCGAGAGCTTGTGGCAGAACAGGTAGTGACATCCGGTAAGGACTATGCTCGGCAGGGAGCATTGTGGGAACACAGTACTTAAAGGCCAGCGGGCCAATCCCCGGAGGTGGGTATGAAGGTACTTCTCCAATGAGTAAATGCAAATCTAGGTTGCAGTGATAGGCTGCACAGCTGTAGTAGACACCAGTGGGAGTGTGTGGCAGTATAGCTTTGGTGAGAGAATCCAGGCTGCAGTAAATAACAGGAGAAGTGTTCCAGAACTGCACCGTCTGCAAGGTAAGGCAACCAGTAAACCGCGGAGCGGATTCCTTACAGTATAATAGCAATGTTTGCAAGTGACATTGACGATGGGATCGGGTTTCCTTCCATGAATGAATTACACAAATTCAGTAGGTGAGTGGACAATATAGGTAAGAATTTCTTGTAATAGACATTGGAGAAGCCGTCTGGGCCCGCGGCTTTAGAGGTTTTTAGTGTTTTCCCCACAGCAGACAATTCTGCCTTCGAGATTTTGGCATTGAGTAAGGAGTTCTCTTCCTCTGTCAATGAAAGAAGATTGCAATCATCGAGGTAATTTGTGATTGCCTCCAACCCAGTTGGCTCTGATGGTTTTACAATTAGTGTAAAATTTAGTAAACTTCTGCTATGTTTTTTTTCGTTGTATAGTATATATACCAGACTTACTCTTGATCGCTGTTATTTGGGATCTTTTCTGCACTCCTCTTAACTTGCCAGCAAGAAGTTTGTCGGCCTTGTTGCCCTTATCATAGTATTTTTGGTTGGTCCATTTAAGAGCTTTTTCTACATTCTCCAATTGGATTTGCTTAATCTCGTTTCTATTGGTGGTCAATAGCTTACTGTATATATTTTTTTTGAAGGGTTGGTTTTGTGTTGTTTCTCCAGTTCGAGAATTTTGTCTGTTAATGTTTTTATCATTTTACTTTGATTTTCTTTTTGTGGGAGGCGATTGAAATGAACTTGCCTCTAATTGCTGCCTTATGGTCTTCCCACAAGAGTGCTAGGGATGAGACCATCCGAAATTGATATTAAAATAGTCTTTGAGTGCTCTTTTAATTTCTCTTTCCACTTCCACATTGTTTAATAGGGAGTCATTTCATTTCCAATTATAAGTGGTCGTTTTCATAAATGGTATGGAGATTGTCAGGGTTACCGGAGCATGATCCGACCATGTGATCGGGCCGATATCTGATTTGGTGGCGGCCTCTAAGATATTCTTGGTAACTAGAAAATAGTCGATGCGTGGGGGTGGGGACGGGGGGAGAGGGGAAGGGGGAGTGAAGGGTCACCTTGTAACATGGGTAAACACTTATCCCAACTGTTATAATTTCATAACAAAATTAACTGAGAAATGTCTTTCACCACAATTTAACGAGTGGGTTTCCCGGACTGTAAACCGACCACGGTCAATTGCAAACTGGATCTACCTAACACGAGGACCGGGACACAGGAAGAGCGAGTACAACAAGGATATAAAATAAACCGTTTATCCTGCCTTTCAGTAGACCAAGATCTTGTATGAATGATTAAATACTAAACTTTTTCAAACTAGGTCGGGGGGACTCCTGCCAGTTACTTATAGGGGAGTATATTAACTGGGGAGAGCCTGAGGGTCACGGGGTCTTCTCGTGTTAGCCAATCAGAACCAGAGCTAGTGGTGGCACAGGCTAGTTAGTAATTTAGGGTGGGATTAGAGTCAGGGTCTTATGGCCAAACACAGGGGGTGGGAAGTGTTCTAGTCGGGCTTAAAAGTTCTGTCCCCTGAAAGCCCATCTCTGACCTGTGCTTGATGATAGCGTTCGGATCTTTTCGCTCTAACCGGGCATGTGCACTGCGATTCTTCTTTTCCTGGGCCCCCGTGTAGGCCTCTGCATCTCCCCATCAGCTCCCCCACACCCCCCAGACCCAGCGCTGGAGGTCCCCAACAGCCTTGAAACCCAACCCCCCCCCCACCAAGTGCGCCAAACATAAACAGGATAATGGCTCCTGCATCCATCAGCGATCCCGCCAATGGCATTGCCGGAGCGCCTCTCCCATATCTCCAGGGCAGGTGACCCCCTGCCTCAGCCTTCTCACGCTGCGGAGGTGGTCTCAGCAATCAGAAGCCAGCATTTGAGGAGGTTGACGGGTCTCTCAACCTTCCCGGTCGGGCAGTTGGTTGTTCTGGGAATTTTGGTCTGCCAGCCGCTCTGAAGCCCTGATGGGGACCCCTCCCCCGCGGCCCGGTCACCGAGAGACCGGCAAGTCCGCTCTCTGCGGGGCTGGAAGTTCAACGCCAAGCTCGCGTGTGAATTGTGACATATCTTCCGGTTGTCTGATGGATGGATAGATTATGCTTCCATCTTCACCTCCGTCGCGCATGCGCCTCATTTTTTTTTTGTTTATTTTATTTAGCAGGGTTTTAGGTTTATTATTATTATTTTTTTTTTTTGTGTGTGTGGGGGTGCTGCCCCTTTAATTTTTACATTTTCTGTTTTCTCCTTTTGTTTATTTTTTTTTGGGGGGGGGCAAGAGGGGTTTTTATTGTGTGGCTTCAGGAGAAAATGATAACTTATGGACTGGGTAGCCCCCAGATCCCTCTCAGAGATTCCCTATTCAGCCCCAGAACCCAGGGAGCCTGCCCCCTTAAGATGCAGCTGCCAGCCTCTCCCTCCTCCTCTTTCACCAGCAGAGCAGGACCCGTCCGCCGATCTGTAACTCTAGGGGCCCAGACAGCAAGCAGGGGAGAGGCAGATCCATGAGCCCCAGCAGCCCGGTCACCAGGAGCACAGCTGATTGGTTGCACCTCTACTTCACTCACCGTAGCTGCCATCTTGATCTGAGGCCCGATCAGGTCAGTCAGCTCACTCACTGCAGCGCTGTGGCCGCTACCGCTCCTCCGACTAGGCGAAGGGGACACGATCGCGCGGTCTGGTGATTCGGTGGCAGGGGGGCCAGGCGGCAGGGACGGGCTCTACTGCTCGCACTCACCTCCCTGATGGAGCCTGCGCCGGGCCTGAGTGATCCGATTGGTTCCTGCCTCCACGCCCCGTCCCCCGACACCACCGAGCGATCAAGGGGGAGATCACTGCATCTCTCTGAGCCAGGCAGAGACTATTATCACGCAGTAGGAGGCCGGCCACTCCTCCTTGGTGCCGCCTCCGCGCCACCAAACAAAATGGCCGGCGGTCTTCGTATCATCCTCGTTCTCCTCTTAACTGATGCCCGGTATCCCCCAGACCCTCACCCACCTCCTCCACAGCTCTGTAATAGCCTGAGCTCCTCCAATTCGCCGTGCTTAAGGTTGTGTGTTTTTTATTTATGTTTTATTTAGTTTTCAGGTGTTTGGCGGCCATTTTATGTTTTCGGTCTTCAGGGGAGCCTGATTTCTTTCATCTCCGTTTATGAGATTTCAGCTCTAATTTTTGAGAAACCGGGTCCCACCGATCAAAGAGGCTGTCTTCCCCTAGCAAATTTCGTTTTTGTGGAGGTTTATATTAATTTATTTTCGCCGCTTTTTCCCCTTTATCTACAGTAGTCCTTTGGGATGGAGCTCTACTGCTGCACGTCCTGCTCCTTTGGTGTCTTGGCCACGCCTCGTGCTTATCCTATTTTAAGTGAATAAATGACAATTTATTTTACCACCTTGTTTTGCTCAGTGTTATGATCCCGGTATAAAAGGTGTAAATGTTTGGTCTCCCGTGACATGGTCTTGTCTGCACTCTTGTCCTAGATAGAGATGGTCGAATCAGCCCAAATCCTTTTTACGGCTCTTGCCTATTACTGTATGTGTTGGGGGGGGGGGTGTTGGAGGAAGATGGGAGGGTTGTAGGGTGACCATTATTATGTGTGCCCCTGTTGAGGGCATAGGTAACCACAATGGCAATCAATGTTTTTTTTTGCCCTGCTGATTATTTTAATGTACAGTATTGCAATGTCAAATTAATTATATTAATGTATCTAAATTTAAGTTTTTAATCACCTCAATACCCTTTTCATGCTCAATACATGTACTGTATATAAAGAATAAACATCACAAGTAACTCATATGAAATCATTTTCCCATTTAAAATCATTAATACTAAGATGCAAGGGCAGTGTGGAGACTAGTGGTTGGAGAAATATATCTATATATTGCGATATATGCGTAGTTAGACATCTTTTTTCCCATTTATTAATAGTTTCTCGAGCTCCAACATATATTCATTAGCGGGATTTTCTCTTAATTTGTGATATGTATTGGGATCTTTCAGGAGTCTTTGAGCCTCCTTCAAGTAATCCTCATATCTCTGTATCACAATGCCCCTGCCTTATCCACCTCTCTAATTACAATAATATCATCCTCAACCAATTTTTTCAAAGTGTCTTTCTTTCATTGATAGTTTCTTTCTAAAATTTGATTTATTTTTGTATTAAAGAACGCTTTGTTCCTTATGTACTATCTGGGCATCTATTGCCGTTCCCTTATAATATACCGGGTAGAAAGTAAGTAGTTGATCTTAGGAAACCAAAATCTTCCTCACACTCAATTTTGAGACAGGATTTTAAATACGATAAATCTTCCCTGTTCTATTCTCCATGATGTTCTCTTCAAGTAATTCATTTAGTGTAGTCATATATTCCTCGTCAAGAGTTATTGTTTCATATTTCTCATTCTCCACATTAGTGTCACCATCTTTTCTCATCTTTATTTTAAGGATCAATTTGGCTACTGTACATACTTTGCAAATCTATAAATAGTCTGAAGGCACATGGGGTCAGGGCTGCCAGGGTTCCGGCGCTACAAATTTCCCCCGACCTTTGGATATGCCCTGCTATTGGTTGCGGCTGGGCCCCCAGTGGGGTTTAGCCAAATTTACCACTAAATATATATATATATATATATATATATATATATATATATATATATAGAATCCAATGCACAGCCGGCACACCATATGCAAGTAAATAAGTTTTGGTGCTTATCCCATAAAGCAATAACAGACCATACGATACCGGTTGCAACACGACATCAAGGGACAGCACGCAGGTAAGTAAATCAAAAAATTTCTATATTTGATAGAAGACACAAAAACCGCCGTTTCGGTCCCCCAGTGGGACCTTTCTCAAGGTGGCGCACCAGAACATTTTTGATTTACTTACCTGCGTGCTGTCCCTTGATGTTGTGTTGCAACCGGTATCGTATGGTCTATATATATATATATATATATATATATATATATATATATATATATATTGTGACGTCTCAGTCCCAGCGTCGGATCTTTTTGTCCATATCAAAGGCAGGAAACACTGTACTTTTTAAGCAGGGGTTTATTTACAGGGTATAAAGCAGGTACAGGGTTAACTCATAACACAAAACGGAAATAAAAGACCTAACCCTTCCAGGAGTACTGACTAATACTGCTTAGTCCCTAACTAGTCGTGGGAGAGCTAATCTCTTTTCCCCACTTTACCCATTATACCTGCAGCAGGTCTCCTTTCAGATCAGTCTACAGCAGCTTCTCTCACCCTGTCTGTATAACTCTCAACAGTGTGTGTCTGGCAGCATGGGGGGGGGGGGAATCTCTGTATCACTTCCTGACTATACAGGCTAGGCTAATTTGCTCATTAACTCACAGCTGCACAGACCTCTTCGCCTAGGTCACGCAGATGTTTCTCTGCCTTCTTGCGGCCAGCACACTAAGGGCCTCATGCAGTAAGCGTCGATTATGTGAAATCGGCAATCTTACCGATTAGTCATGTTATTGGCGATTTTTCCTCTCCGTATGCAGTAAGTGCCGAATACATTCAAAATCAACCCGAAAACAAATCCGCCCACTCTCACGATGATTAGCCGATCACACACAGGTGTATCGGCGTGCGTGGCGCGGTGCTGTTAGGTTGCCCAATCACAAATCTTGCTGAATCAGGCGAAACAAGCATGTTTTGGATTGCGCGCCATATTTAAAGGCAACGTGTACTGCTAATCATTCTCTGTGTTGTTGGGAGTGAGAGAGAGAGAGAGACGCACAGAGCTGGCTGTTTGAAGATTTGCATATTGACTGAGAGACTTGTTGTGTATTGGGTGAGCTTTGTCCTTTGTTGTTTTGTTTACATCTTTGTCTTGTTTTATATGTGGAAGTGTTTTGTGTGATTGCCTGTACATTTCTTGTCTGTTTTTTGTGAGTGCTGGAAGTATGCCCGCAAAGCGTGGGAAGAGTGATGCCGGTGGGAGTGGGAGTGCTACTCGTGCGAGTACGCGTCGGAGTGAACGTACTGTTCAGGGGAGTGATGTTGCTGAGAGTGAGAGTGGTGTTGCAGGGAGTGGGAGTGCTGGTGCTGCGAGTGGTGTTGCTGGGAGTGGGAGTGCTGTTGCTGGGAGTGGGAGTGCTGTTGCTGGGAGTGGGAGTGCTGTTGCTGGGAGTGGGAGTGCTGGGAGTGCTGGTGCTAGGAGTGTGAGTGCTGTTGCTAGGAGTGGGAGTGCTGGTGCTAGGAGTGGGAGTGCTGGTGCTAGGAGTGGGAGTGCTGGTGCTAGGAGTGGGAGTGCTGGTGCTGGGAGTGCTGCTGGTGGCGCAGTTGCAGATGGGGTGGATGGTGGTGGCGTGCTTGCTGGTGGGCAGCTTTTGGAGGCTCTTCCATTGGAAGAAGGAGAGTCCAGTCAGCACCAGCCAAGCTCTGACCCTAAACCTGCTCGGAAGAAACGTGTGGAGAAGCCACGTAATCCTCGCTTCAATGACCAGGAAAATACAGCTCTTGTCACTGGCATTCTGGAGCACTATGACAGTATATATGGACATTTACTAGGTAAGTGTACCTTTACATTTATTATTCAAATACATGTGATCCTAGGTCATCTGAGTTTTGTTCATATGCAAATATGGGTTCAGAATATCTTTCTATGTTAATTAGTCTGGAAACACAGCTTTTTATCATGCCTTACAAGGACAACTAAACACAGGCGGTCAATTTGCCATAACTGCATACAATATGAATGCAACCTTGCTTACATGTATAGGTTTAGTAGTGAATGCTCATGTGCTTCACATATTACACCTAAAACAGCATGTTTGCTATCTCTTGGAACAGCTAGCAGTGTAGGAAACTGGTGCTTTTATTATTAATCATTTACCTCATATATTTTATATGTTTTTCAAGGGCGGACAAGTTCAGCAAGCAGAAAAGAAATGTGGGACACAATAGTCATTGGTGTCAATGCGTGTGGGAATCATGTGAGGGACAAGCGGAATTGTCACAAGAGATTTGATGATATTAGGTCCAAATTGAAAAAGAAAATACAACACCAACACGTGCATGCTACTGGCACTGGAGGTGGGCCGACACCACAACGTCTCATATTAAGTCCATTGGAGGAGCTGCTTCGGGCAAAATTACTTCCCGTCGTCGTGGAAGGCTTACCTGGTGACCGTGATATAGGAATTTACCCCTCACAATTTCCACCAGGTGAGAAATATTACTGTACTAGGCGTGTCGTTGCTTACAGTTATTTTGCATAGTTACACTGCTTTTTATACTGTCTTCACAATATAAGCATACCTGCATCTATATATGTATATGTATGATTCTGTATATATATACAGCTAAACCCCGTTATAACGCGCCTCGTTATACCGCGATTCGGTTATAACGCGGTTTTCCCGTGGCTCCCGTTTTTAAAAAAAAAAAAAAAAAAATAAAAAAAAAAAAATTTTTAAAATTTTTTTTTTACATTTTTTTTTTTGCACACTGCACACACTCACTGCACACACACTGCTCATTGCTCACACTGCCACACTGCACACACACTGCACACTGCACACACACTGCTCATTGCTCACACTGACACACTGCACACACTCACTGCACACACACTGCTCATTGCTCACTGCCACACTGCACACACACTGCACACTGCACACACACTGCTCATTGCTCACACTGACACACTGCACACACACTGACCACACTCACGCACACTCACACACACTTACGCACACTCACGCACACTTACAGACACTCACACACACTCACACACACACACACACACACACACTTACACACACTTAGACACTCACACACACTCACACACACTTACACACACTTACACACACTTAGACACTCACAGACACTCACACACACTCACACACACTCACACACACTCACACACACTCACACACACTCACACACACTTGCACACTCACAGACACTCACACACACTCACACACACTTACACACACTTAGACACTCACAGACACTCACACACACTCACACACACTCACACACACTCACACACACTTACACACTCACAGACACTCACACACACTCACACACACTTACACACACTTAGACACTCACAGACACTCACAGACACTCACACACACTCACACACACTCACACACACTCACACACACTCACACACACTTACACACTCACAGACACTCACACACACTCACACACACTTACACACACTTACACACACACTCAGACACTTACACACACTCACAGACACTTACCCACACTCACACACCCATATACACACACACACTTTCTCTCCCATATATACATACACACACACTCTCTCACTCTACACAGACGGGCCGCGACCAGCACCACCACCCGCTCCCCCCCCTCCTCCCGCGCAGGCAGCGGGAGCACCGGGGACAGCGGTGGGGAGAAGAAACCCCCCTCTACAACCTCCATGCAGGCAGCATGGTTCTGAGGTAAGCGGCGACCTGAGGGACATCCCCACTCCCATCTCCTGCCCCGCGGCCTGTCCCGCGGTGACAGGGTGAAGCGGGGACAGGAGGGACATCCCCGCTCCCATCTCCTGCCCCGCGGCCTGTCCCGCGGTGACAGGGTGAAGCGGGGACAGGAGGGACATCCCCGCTCCCATCTCCTGCCCCGCGGCCTGTCCCGAGGTGACAGGGGGAAGCGGGGACAGGAGGGACATCCCCGCTCCCATCTCCTGCCCCGCGGCCTGTTCCGAGGTGACAGGGGGAAGCGGGGACAGGAGAGACATCCCCGCTCCCATCTCCTGCCCCGCGGCCTGTCCCGCGGTGACAGGGGGAAGCGGGGAGCGGAGGGACATGCCCGCTCCCATCTCCTGTCCCGCGGGATGAATATGCGCTAAAGCGCGGCGGCCATTTTTTTTTCTCGTGACCCCGTTAGTAACGCGGTGGTCTCGGGGTGGACCCCGAGACCCGCGTTATAACGGGGTTTAGCTGTATATCTCAAAATAGACATATATGTTGTAGTCCTACTAAAAGCAGTAACTAATATAGCACGTGCCATTGCGTGCTCATTTACATGTGAATTCCCAAAATGCATTGCTGCAGTGGAAGCAATTGATGGTGGGCGAAGATGGGGAACAACAGGGTAGTACACATGTGTAACACATGTTAATGAGAAATTATTACTAGCTACAGGTACAGAACAGAAATATGTAGAATATTATTGTGTATTTTATTTATTTTACTCCGACAAACATGACATTACTGCCTATTTTAAGCATGCATCATATATATTGCATGCAACGGCCTACAAACATCACTTGCACTAACACATCTATAGTTGTTTATGAAAAGGTCCATTTTTACTTTAACTCATATACAGACAGCATAATGAGGCACACGTATCATATTTTATGTCATTGTTTTCATAACTTAAAAACTGCACACGACTATTTAGCTCATCTACCATTGTGTTAAAGCAGCTGCAATTAATATCTCATCACAGCATACACTTCAACAGAGGGGGTGGGTTTCAGCACACACACTAATTACAGCCTCATTTTAGGGTCAACTTAGTTCACACCATTTTCACCTGTTTCAAGTAATTGAAAGGTGTGGCTGATTAGGCTTTTTGGGGAAGGGAATACCGTTCTTACAACCTGACTAGCACAACTGAAGTTAATCACACTCATTTGAAAGCTTCACTTTAGCTACTAAATGCCCCAACAACTCATTACTTATCAAACCGTACGTCACACATTAGTTCACTCATATCTATAGTTGAACTACTACTATCAACGACACATTATCACACACTGCATGTGTTGTCTTGTTTAGTCACAGCCACATTCATGTGTGCCACATCTTATATTAATGTACCACACATATCCTCTACCAAAAACAACACTTTGTGCAATATGACCACCTTCATGATAACCATTGTGAATGGTCATCTCATGATAGTTATGTACATTATGATACTGATATCACTACACAACATATGATTTTTATGTTCAAATTTAATCTATTTATCCTCACGCATTACTGCAGGAACATAGTATGTTTTATGTTAGGGAACTCAAAAGTTCTAAGTACACAGGCATGTACATTGTTATTACAACTATTTATGTTCACTTTCACACACACATTTTGGGTTAAGGAAATGATGCTGTTAGGTATTCATAAATACAGAACATACAATAACTGTTTGTTCAATATTTACACATGTAAATGTAAAACTTATGTTATTGTTATATATAGTTGCCCCTGAAGGACATGTGTCACCTGAGACTGAACAAGTGTCTTCACCTGGGTCAGCCAGCTCAACACACCTAGAAGGTGAGTGTATCAGTTGGTGGCCATATAATATGTGCTCTTCTATATGTTATGTTGTCATGTTCATTATTTGTTTTGCACATCTTCTTTAAATAGGATTACTTAGTGTCAGTGAAAATGAAGTGTATGCCAACTTGTATTGTGTTAGTGATGTTAACTATCATGTAGGAGTTGTGAGTTTACAGCAAGTTTTCATTCACTCATATTTCATACTGAGTCCAAACATTATTCTTAAGTCAAGGTAGTTTTTAATGTGAGGTTATAAAACGTATGGAAACATGTTAGTTGTTACTTATGACACAGTACAATTACATAGTAACACAGCAGAGATTAACATGCCATTTAATAATGTGTACATTTATTTGTAGAACATGATGAAGAGGATTTTGATGATGATGATGATGATGATGATGATGCCGCCGCCGCCGCCATAGACACACAAATACAAGCAAGTGACCATGAAGAGGTTCCAATTGAAACTGTTTTACCGCCAAAACGTCCAGCAAATACCACATATGATGCAATTGTAGCTTCTGAGGGAAAAATTGTGGAAGCAGAAAATCGTCGCCATTCTGACCTGATGACAGTGCTGGAAAGGATGATTGCACTGCAGGAAGAAACAGTTTCACAATTGGCACATCTCCACAGAGTCTTCATTGAAGTGCCTAAACAGTTGCAAAAAATCAACACCTCATTCGAAGCATTAGTTGTTCAGCAAACACAAGCTAATTACTGGAGAATGACTAATGTACCACAATTCAACACCTCACAGCCAGGATCTGTTCATGCAGGTCAGTTTTCACCACATTCATCTGATATTCATTCACCAGGCCCAAATGTTACCGGTCAAGTAGCAGACATTGCTGTGCAGGTTCCTGATGACATCCTACCGCTGCCATCTGTACAAATTCAGCAGCAGACACCTACAAAGGAGGCGACAAAAGCAAAACAAGACACACATGAAACAGACCAACCATCACTTGTGCAGTGTCTACCAACTTGCTCACATGTGTCAGTGGGCACAAGCCCTGTCCGTGAACAGTCACTACCCAAAAGCCCTGTAGGTGAGTCACTGCCCAAAAGCCCTGTAGGTGAATCGCTGCCCAAAAGCCCTGTAGGTGAATCGCTGCCCAAAAGCCCTGTAGGTGAATCGCTGCCCAAAAGCCCTGTAGGTGAATCACTGCCCAAAAGCCCTGTAGGTGAATCACTGCCCAAAAGCCCTGTAGGTGAGTCACTGGCCACAAGCCCTGTAGGTGAGTCACTGGCCACAAGCCCCGTAGGTGAACAGTCACTGCCCAAAAGCCCTGTAGGTGAGTCACTGGCCACAAGCCCTGCCCGTGAAGTGCCAGAGGCCACTCAAAGTGGCTCTGTTGTGCCTAAAGTTGGTGGCAAAAGAAAAAGGAAAATTCAAGAGACAACAAGCAGGCCTGTTACTCGCTCGCAAAAGGAACAAAAAAAATAAATGTTATAATTCAGAAAATATGTCTTTGGCCTTGTTTTGTTGACTTCAGATTATCTAATTACTATTGTATGTATGCTGAAGACTGTGTTGTTTCCAAACTTTCAATATGTTCTTGTACACGTGAAGTTTTGGAAATGTTAACACTCCTAATTAATGAATAGTGTTATAAATATTTATGTTTTAATCGTCTGTTCAGTAATGGTCCACCAGGAGCCAGTTGCTAAGTTTAGAGAAGCTGCCATTGACTTTGCAGCAAAACATTGCATTTGGGTGTGTTAATTGATGTAATCATTGCATGTGCATATTATTTTCATGCAATTATAAAAGCACCTATTTAACTGCAAACATCTTTCTTGTACGTGTACAGCAGGATTTTGTGTTAAATATTACTTACCTTTGGTGGCCATTGTAATGTTGTCCTTTAATCATTTATGTGTTCTTGTTTCAAGAACATCTCTGAATTGATACTAATATATATGTAGTATGTATTGATATATGCACACACACACACACAGACACACACTGTGTGTGTGTGTGTGTGTGTGTGTGTATATATAGTACTATCTAAACTGGTATACAGCACCGACATTGTTTATTGCACTAAATCACTACGGCAAGCCGAGATCTACCCCAGCTGCCGCCAGTAACAACCGCGCGCCGCCGCGTTTCCCCCACGCACCCCCCCTCCACTTCGCGCGCAATTTACCTCCCTTCCCGACCCCGTACCCGGCTCCTGCTCTGCCCCTCTGCTTCCCCGCACCCCCGCTTACCTTCATTTGATCTCCAGGGGTGTCGGGGAAGCCAGGGGAAGCCGGGGAAGATGGGGAAGCCGGGCGCGCATGTTACTGTGACGTCACAGTGCGCCGCCACGCGCCGCGGCTACCCGCTTCCCAGCCGCATGGAGCCGGCGGCTTTTGCTTCAATAAGCAATGTCGCCACTGTAGATGTATTTACAAAAAACATACACTTCATGCTTCCTTGTGAAAACACACTATTTTAATAATACAGGCCTAATGTTTGACAACTATACTAAGTGTGAGCCTCTAACATTATTGGGTGCAAACAAATGTTTATTACTTAATTCACTCATGTTTATCACCATTTAAATAGGTTTCATACAAGGCCTACTTACTGCCATCAATATGTTGTGTGTACTCCAGCAATATTTAAAAAAAAAAAAAAAAAAGAACATTTTTTTTTATATATATATATAATATATATATATATATAAAAAAAAATTTTTTTTAATTTTTTATATATATAATATATATATATATATTTATATATATATATATATATATATATATATATATATATATACACATACACATACACATACACATACACACAATATACATATAGTACAATATACACTTTATATATATATATATTTATGAGAGAGATATATTTATATATATATAGATACACACGTATTTAAACTCATGCAGACAGGGACTTAACCAGACTTTCAAATACACACAGAAATGTATGTGGGAACAAAACATTTCATTTTGCAGGTGTGTGTATTTACTGATATGGCTGTCTAAGCACTATTTTCACACAGTGCTCTTTGTTATTTTGCAAGAAAACTCAATGTTACTGAATGAAAAGTGTAGTAATGTTTTCAGAAACGAGATAAAAAAAGGATACATGTTTGTCCCACATGCGGCTATCACAAACCACAAATGTTCAAGCAATTATAACTAGAAATCCAATTGGCGTTTGAAATAAGGAGTTACAGTTTATACTTTTGTTGACCTTGAAAAGGAAACACAGCAATTTGTTAGCCATTGAGCAGTTTCATTTTGATGAGCAAAGAACAGATACCTGCACACATCTTTTGTGCTACTCTGCAATGGCTGATGAATTGGTGACAATTATGAATCCGAATTTAGGTTATAAATACATGATTTCAGAAGCAATTTTATCAACTTGCGGACACCAAGCAAGCACACGCCAAATCTATGATTTGATTCGAGCAAAATATCCTTATTACCAAAACCGTCGGCATGCGCGCAATTTTAATTCCTCAATAACATTCACTTTATCAACTAATGACTTTTTTGAACGTGTGCAGGATAAGCTAGAACACAACTATGGTTTCTGGAAGATTGCCAAAGAAAAACATTTCACCGTGAAAGAAGGCACATATATTGTGGTTAAAGGCATATTTATTCCTAATGCCAATAGCAATGGATCCGCTACTACTGTTCCGTGTGAATCGATACCTGCTGCAATATCTGCACCCTCCATTCCTGAAACCCACATTGTACAAGAACATAACTACTATGATTATGTACCAAGCCTTTCAGCTGAAAATGCATTGGAATGGGTACCCGAAGAAATGAACCTACCTCCCGACCAATTGTTTGAAGAAAGCAGTGGCGATTCCTATGAGCGCTTCATGGAGGAGATGTGTGTCATACTGGATTCAGCGGGTGGGTCAAGCGTGGATGAAAAAGCCTTGCATTTCTGGAGCGACCAGTTGCAGCCAGACGAAGAGTTAATTCTAGAAGAATGGTAAATATAACAACCGTTATGAGTTGACTCTGCGTTTAAATATTTTTTTTTTTTCTAACCACCATTTTCCCTTTCAATGCGTGGATACAGCGTAACATAGCAGACTGCATAACATGTAGCGATCACAAACAAATTGTTTCCGAATACAATATAGTAGAACCTGAAAGAGTAGTACACATTGCTGACGGAATAAATATACGTACTTTCCTATCACTTTAAACATATTAGCAACATTTTACCATAACTCTAACACATACCTGTTTTGTTATCATGCTACATCTACAACATTTAAAAGCGGGTCCACCACGTATGACGTGGGACCCTTGTCATGGCCCAAGGCGTCCTTAAAAAGGATTACGGATGTAAGTCCCGCCCCCAAGCGACGTGCGCGCCTCAAAGCCTATTGGCTGTCATGTTTTGTTATAGTAACGGTAACTGCAGTGTGTCATACAGTGGGGGCGTACACTGGGCGTTAGCCGAATGTTAATTGAGTGGGAGGAGTGTTAGCGTGCGTTTCACGCTGGTTTAACATGACGTCACACGTATTGCATTTGCGCATTGTGTTATCGGCCGTCCTTTCTGTCCAAACACGTCTGTTTAAAAAGAATACAGATGTACTCGTTTAGAACGAATGTAGTTTCGTATTCATTGTATTTGAAATAAAGATTTTATGTTTAATGGTATTTTCAAGATGTATTGAACGCACAACGTACGCTTTGTTTTGCGCATGCGCTAACAGTTAGTGCAGCCAAGCGTGAAGTGCGTGCGCACACTAAGATGTGCGCGCACAATTTTCAGTATACAGGCAACGTTCACATCATATACATAGTTATGCCTGCTACAAATTTAAAGAAACATTACATACTGATGTACACTTGTACTTCTAACATATAAGTGAGTGACGTGTGTATGTACACAATCATATAGAGCTGTGTAATGCGTTGTCACGGATACATATATAGTAAGGTGCCATATTTGACCATCATGTGTTTGCTGTATTTCAGAGATGTCGGGGAAGATACAATCGGATCAATGTATGATTTCAGAAGAGTCTACCTTTATATGAGATGATTGTGAGGAGGAGCCACCGACTACTATACTACATATGGAACTAATTTTATATTGCTTGCAGCGCTTATTAACAAACAATTAAAAATGTGATACCCTTATGCCTATATTGCATAAGCACTTAATTAACATAATGATGTTGCAAAATAGTGCCTCATGAATTTTTATTGAGTGTTCTTTAATGACTACTATCATTTTATGGCATGGTGTGTTTTATATATAACAACCATTCCCACTCTGCTAACACATTTGTGAATTATATTGTGTAATGGAACGTATGACTGTCGAAACTATGTAACAATAATAATAATAATAATAATAATAATTATAATATGAGCATGTTCATGTATAGCGCTGCTAGTTGTACACAGCGCTTTACAGACACATTTTTCAGGCTGAGGTCCCTGGCCCGTGGAACTTACAATGTATTTTTTGCCGCCTGAGGCACAGGGAGATAAAGTGACTTGCCCAAGGTCACAAGGAGCCGACACCGGGAATTGAACCAGACTCCCTTGCTTCAAAATCTCAGTGCCAGTGTGTGTCTTTACTCACTGAGCCACTCCTTCTCCCAATGTAAAGGACACTTACAACCAACTAGCCATTTCTTGTTAAAAATCTCTTGTTACATGGGTATGTTGATAAAATGGTTTGGGACTGTAGCAAATAATGTTATTGGCCAGATGTTGTGGTCCCCTACAATGCATGATGTTCTGATTATGACATCAACATCATGTAATGAAGTACGTTTCTGTGTATATTTCATTAACCTAACTAACTATAGTTTACTGTGTTTATTAAACGTTCTAAAAATACATAGTATAGTCAATATGATGATATAAGCTACCATAATAAAGCTGGTGTTATCATTTGTCGGTGTTATACATGGATCCTACACAAATTGATACAGACACAAACAGTTGTCTTACAAAGTGTGTCTATGCTAATGTGCACGTGATTGACGTTACAATTGTGACAATACTTGATAATTATCATCATGATAATGATGAAGTGACGTGATTTATATTGCAAAAATATTACCAACATTGTCATATTGGTAAATTATAAATGCTAAATGACAGTAACATTAGTGACAAATTTGTCTTCTCTGTTAACAGTTTAACACTTGGTACATGTAGGACACATCCACACACGTGTGACTTATACATACACATGTCACAAATTTAAATTAATGTTGACTATTAATTCCTAGCATTACAAAACACCAACATTGCTAAATATAAGATGTAGTACGCATTGTTGTGATTGCAGGCATTCATGCATGGAGTTTTATGATCAGTCAATTTCATCCGTGATGAATGATCTCCCGTAAGTAAAGAAATAACTACAGTTATCCCCTTGTCTCCAAACACCTCTATATTACATTAATGGAATTTATAAGGAAACATACATAAAATGTGATGAAATGGGAGTAATCATTTTCTAATACAATGCACATGAAAGCTCAAGAGTAGCTAAATGCATATACATGATACAGAAAGTACATATATGTAACATTTGTGTTTAAACCAATATGTTGGGTTTTGACTTCAAATAATTATAGGAAGATTGATGTAGGCACATCTTATGAGAGATGTCAGCAAATATACATACCATGATCAGTCATACTGGAGATATACCTATAATGCAAAGGAACAATATATAAATTGCAAACATTGACATGCCATCTTCAGTACCGTAAACAACACAGCAAAGTGTGTATTTGGTGTTAAATGTGCAACACCATGTATATTTCATGACATTCAAAATGTAAATCAGGCTGGTGTACACATCATATGGATGTACATGTTACACTGCACCAATAACATTGTATGTAAGCATACTAGAAGCATGAATGAGTATGGGCATAATATGTGTATTGTGTTAGCATAAGGAACAACACAATGCTAAAATATTAGTGCTTTGTTACCCCAGTTGTATTCACATACACACAACTAAAGTAAAATTGAAGAGGGATTATATAACCTGTGCAACAATAACATACCGGTGCCACATCCCTTTGTGCACACAGCAGAGAGAAGAAAGGTGTGCAACCCATATTCATCTGTGTCCTACCAGACGGGTATATAAAAAAACATTATTGTTAAGATAACATAATGTAAGTATAAAACTAGAACTTGGAACATATATGTTTGTACTTACAAGAAAAAAATGAATTGATGAGATTCTGGCGTGTCTGGCCACCACTGGCTGTTTGTTCATTTTCAGCAGCTACATGGGTGGGATGCTCGTCTACCACAGGCTCAGCTAGGTCTGACTGTACATTGTGCCTCAGTGCAACATTGTGCAAAATGCAACAGGCAAGGATAATATCAGACACTTTTTGAGGCTTGTATAGAAGAGCCCCACCAGTTCTGTCCAGACACCTAAATCTGGTCTTGAGTAGGCCAAATGTCCTCTCTATAACAGATCTTGTAGATATATGGGCTGCATTGTACCTGTCCTCTGCTTCAGTTTGAGGGTTTAGCACCGGAGTCAAGAGCCACGGCCTAATTCCGTATCCTGAGTCACCTATAATGAATGGAGCACACATAAGCTGACATTAGTGATCAAATTGTACAATGCCAACATTCCTAAATAAAAATGTGTTTTGTGTTAGAACATGTAAATGTGTACTCACCCAGCAGCCAACCATGTTCAAAATGTCCCTCTTCGAACGCATGGAAGACTGAAGAGTTCCTCAGGATGGAGGAATCGTGACTGGAACCAGGGAATTTGGGTACCACATGCATTATCCTCATCGTCGCATCACATACCACCTGTACATTGAGTGAATGGTAGTGCTTACGATTGCGGTACACATGCTCACTCTGACTAGGTGCAATCAAAGCAACATGTGTGCAATCGATTGCACCCAGCACACATGGTATCCCTGCTATATTATAAAAGCCAGTCCTGACTTCCAGCCACTCTGTCGCCTCTGTAGGAAAATGAATATAATTCCTAGCGCGTCTATTGAGTGCATAGAGAAACTGGGTCAAGGCCCGCGAGAATGTAGATTGCGAGACCCCGCCCACTATGCCCACAGTTGTCTGGTATGACGCGGAAGCAAGATAATGTAATGAGCACAGCATTTTAACAAGCCCAGGGACTGCACGACCTCTGGCTGTGAAAAAATCTAAATCTCCCCTTTCTCCTGATAAAGAGCTAAGATTGCTGCTGAACTCAAACGATAGCGACTTACAATCTCCTCCTCACTCATCCCATCTAACAGGGTTCTCTCCCTGTACAGACGCGGACGAGGCACAACTTGTCTCCTCTGTCTTCTCCTCTGATCTCCTGTCCCTCTCCCTGTCTCTGTCGTATCCGCGTGACTGTCCCTGTCACTGTCCCTCGGTGTGTCCCTCCCTTGCCCTATATGATTGTCTTCATCATCAAGCATGTCATAGAAAAGAATGTTCCTCCGTCTCCTAAACAATCTCAACATTTTGAAATGAGTAGCTGTGAATGATCAGGTAATGGGCGTCCTTTAAATAGGTATGTGATGATGTCAGGTGACATAGTAAAATGCAAGGTGTTACATTAACATAATAAAGTACTTCTGTGGCAAGCTGTGTGCAGTTCTTGTTATAAGTATTTGTTGTGTGTATTCTGCAGGGAATGATGATATTTGCCAATGATGTGACGTGAAGCTTTGTAGAAACATTGCTTGCAAATAAATAGTTGCATGTGCAATGCATGTAAAACTTCTGAACGCAACAGTCAGTCATGTAATTAGGCAAAAAGGCTGAGATTGACGTGGGAAAAGTTTTGTGTAACATGTGTAATTAGCCATGTTATTGTGACATGTTGACAACAATGAATAGTCGTGTGCATATGCATGCATTTCTGTAAGGAGGATAGTTGGTATAGAATGAGTTAACAAGGTGTCCCAATGCTGAATTACTGTACATGTGTGTATAAGTTAGGTTGAAGTGCTTGTAATGCTACGGTTACAATGTAAACATGCAATGTGATTGAGCGTCCAATAAGTGACGTCATGAAAATAGGGAGGACCCAAAACTAGATGTAAACATGAGAATTTAGATGTACATGAACGTTTAAAGATGCGTGTCACATTACAAGCATTGTGTAATGTAAAGGAACATGAATATACGGTGTATGTGTGACATGTGTGTCATGTGTAACATCATGTAAATAATTGTTGCTCAGTTCAGTAAAATGTGTGATATGATGTGAGGTTCTCCTTTAAGAGTTGAGTATAGTATTTTCCCTTGGCACATCATCACATGATGAGTAATGTGACCCGCAAATGCTGCAAACATGTAAAAGTATAATGTTATGCAAATAATACACGTCAGCTGTGACACAATGCAGGGAATGCCCCCACACTGTAATGCAAATGACGTTTGTATTGTGAGCAATGAAACGTAAACAGTACTATACTGTTATACGTCCCCGCTCCATTGACTCCATTGATGTACAGAAGTTTTTTTTTTCTAAGTGCCGTTGCGGCAGCCTTAGCGATCGTTCTCCCCTCCAAACTGCCAACTTTAGTTGGCGGGAGAAATTGGCCATAACATCTCAATTTCGTAGTGCCGATCAGGCCCGATAAGCTGTTTTTTTTTGTTGAATCCAGCCGATTTAAAAAAGTGGCGATCAGTGGCGAAAACAGGCTTATCGGCAGCCGACTGGCCATAACAAAATAATCGGCTCCGAAACCTGGCGAAATCAAGCACTTATCGGCGCTTACTGAATCTCAAACCCAATTTTGGCTATAAAATGGTGATAATTCCCTTATCAACGCTTACTGCATGAGGCCCTAAAACTCCAGGTCCTTCCTCAGGTCTTGAAGCTGTCCTTCTATGCTTCTTTTCTGGCTCAAGGCAGCTGCCAATTCAAATCTTCTCAGGGCCTTCATCTCTTCCCGGTGCTTGCTCTGGGTTTGTGCCAGCGCATCCTTCAGATTTTGGATCTCTGTAGTTTGTGTCGCTAGGATTGCTGCTGCTTCTGTTTCCCATGCCTCTTTCTCCTGGGAGTACTGATTTTTTGTGATGGAGCAGGCTCTCTGCTTCTCCAGCTCTTTTTGCAGCTTGAGGTTGTCCTCCTTTATAGCTGTGAGTTGCTGGGACATGTTTTCAGTTATCTGCTTTAGCTCTAGAAGCATTTTATCCAACTTCAGTTTTTCAGATTCCAAGGTTTGGACATTTTTAGTTTTTTCGTATTCTGCTTCCAGTGATGCTCTGGTAAGGCACAGGGTGGCCTTCAGCTCATCATGCTGCTCAGCGGGGACCCACTGGGTACTCAGTCGCTTCTGTAGCACTTGCTGCTTTACTTTACCCAGCTCTGTTTTTAACGTGCAGACCTCTCGCTGAGAAGCTTCTATCTTGGCGTTGAGGCGTTGAACGTCTTGTTGGGATGCCTCATAGAACCGTTTCCAGTCAACAGTCTTTTGGTCTGGCTCACTTGGATTTCTGCTTATGGCGGTATCGGTACCCTTTGTCATGCCAAGGCTAGTAGTAATTCCTGTGACGATTGTTCCAAGCGCTCTGTGTTGTAGTCCACCTCTGGTGTTTTCTGATGCCACGGGGTAACCTTTCCCTGCAGCTTCTGTAGCACACGGAGGTTGTTCATTCTGCGGGGCCACATAGGAGTCCTCATCGTCCTCTTCTGAACTGCAAGAACTGTGCTGAACCATAGAAACCCAGCGCGCATGATGCCCCACAGAAAAGTTACATTCCATTGGTTCTGTGTTCCGAGGGCAAACTGCGGCCACATGTCCAAGTTCATGGCATCTGTAGCACTCTATATACCTTCCAAAACTGGGTCGGTGTTTTGGCTCCAGTCTACTGGGAACAATGAGACCAGAGTCCCTCTTAGGTGCTGTGGGACTCCCTACACCTTTACGCAAGTCAGTGAGTCCTTGGGGATTCCTATTCGGTTTAACAGTCTTATCGGACCTCCAGGAGCGCAGGAAGTGAGAACCGGCGCACTCATCTGGACTTGAGCTCTTGGACATCTCTTCGGCAGTCAAGTAACATTCGACTAAAGCGACCACCTTTTCGGCGTCTTTGGGGTCACTCTGGCTCACCCACTTCTGGATGGTGCGGGGGAGACCTCTCATGAACCGGTCATTAAACGACTCTTTCGACAACTGCAGCGATGGAACATACCTCAGGCTGGAGCCACTTCCTTGCAGAGTGTATAAGGTTATAGATTTGAGAGCGGGGTGTCTTCTCTAAATCAAAACGCCAGGAATGGAACCATTGAGCCCGAACCGCGAGGGTGACCCCTAGTCGTGCCATAATCTCCGCCTTCAGGGTGTCATAGTCTTTAGCTTGCTCGGGCTCTAAGTCATAATAGGCATGTTGTGAGTCACCCACCAGGAAGGGAGCAATTATTCCCACCCACTCCTCTGCGGGCCACCCTTCGCGTACTGCGGTGCGCTCGAAGATTGACAGTTACGCCTAAACGTCATCGTCCATCGTCATTTTTTGAATGAGGTGCATTTGTACCTGGTGAGCGACCTGTGGGGCCACTCTAGGCTGGGCGGTAATTTTCTCTCCCAACGCTCGGAGCTCCTGGTATAGGCGAAGTTGCGCCTCATTTTGCTCTTCTTTTAGCGTCTGATGTAGGGACAGCACCATCTGTTGTACTAACGCCGCCGTGCTTTCAGTTTGTGACTTTGTCATCTGTAGTAAACCCTCATTATAGGATTTTGCCATCTCCTCTTGGGTCTTTGCCAGTTGCTGCAAACCCCGCATTAAAATGCAGAATTTTCCGTTTGCTTGTGCTGAAGCGAGGTCAGAAATTTCTCCATTTTCCCTTTTCACTGCCTTGTGGACTGCCCGAGTTAAACTCCACCAATTTTGACATCTCAGTCCCAGCGTCGGATCTTTTTGTCCAGATCAAAGGCAGGAAACACTGTATTACTCTAAGCAGGGGTTTATTTACAGGGTATAAAGCAGGTACAGGGTTAACTCATAACACAAAACGGAAATAAAAGACCTAACTCCTTCCAGGAGTACTGACTAATACTGCTTAGTCCCTAACTAGTCGTGGGAGAACTAAACTCTTTTCCCCACTTTACCCAGTATACCTGCAGCAGGTCTCCTTTCAGATCAGTCTACAGCAGCTTCTCTCACCCTGTCTGTATAACTCTCAACAGTGTGTGTCTGGCAGCATGGGGGGGGGGGGGATCTCTGTATCACTTCCTGACTATACAGGCTAGGCTAATTAGCTCATTAACTCACAGCTGCACAGACCTGTACAGCTATGAGAGCTGAAAGTCCCACAACTGCCCCACTCTAGCCCCTAGAGGGCAGCGACGGCACCACAATATTTTTATATATATATATATATATGTGTGTGTGTGTGTGTGTGTGTGTGTGTGTGTGTGTGTGTGTGTGTGTGTGTGTGTGTGTGTGTGTGTGTGTGTGTGTGTGTGTGTGTGTGTGTGTGTGTGTGTGTGTGTGTGTGTGTGTGTGTGAAATACCAATATATCTCTTGAAAAAGGGTCATTTAGTTAACTCTGTGGCCCTTGGGTGCTAAATTTTGGTGGTTAACAAGAGCTTTCTTGGTATCTGTGTGTTTATTAACTTTGTCCTGCAAGTCTCAGCTGTTTTGAGGGTTAGTGACTCCTCCCTCCCTGGGTTTAAGCTCATTCCTCCCCACTTTCCAAGTAAGCAGGTTTTCTTTTCATGCAGCTGGTTGTGACAAGTTCAATGCTAGGACCATTCTTCCTCTAATTATAGAGGTAAATAAGAATTTTAATCAGTTAGTGTTAGGACCTGCAAATTGGTCATGCCTTGATGTGGCTTGCAGGCTTTTATTCTTCGGCCAAATGGTTAACTAAATTACCCTTTTTCAAGAGCTATATAGGTATTTCACTGTGTATTTTTGTCACATTGGATGTTGCTCTGGACTTCTTTGTTTCTTGTTATATGCAATTCAACCTGTCTTTTATTCCCGTACAGTACTTCAAGTGTGTGTGTAATTGTAATTTGAAGATTAAAAATATGAGTTCATATACTGTACAGTTTATGGGAAAAAAATTCTTTCTGAGGCTCCTTAGCTTTTTGCCATACAAAAATTCTCGAACTCTAGAAGATGTAAAATATGAACACACACAACAAAAAGTATTTTTAACAAATTAAATGTTTCATTTGTTCAGTATAATAAAGTTTATGTTAAATTGGAACCTTGTTGAAACGCATATTCATGGCATCACATTTCTGCGCATGCATGTCATTATGTAACCTTATTCAGAATTAAATTACTGTATAGTAAGATACAGTGCATTTCCTCACTGAATTGTAAGTGTATGTAAACCGTAAATGCAACTTATTTTAAAGATTTTTATAGTGTATGTCAAAGATATATTTAAAACAGTATACTTACTGTCGCGGCCGAGTTTATTCTTACCTTTACCTGGTCTCGGCCGCGACAGTAACCGGGCGCGTGCCGGGGTGTCCCGTGCGCGCGCCGAAGCCTCGGAGGAGCGGTCCTCCGATCGGGGCTTCCCCCTCCCATCTCTGGGCTTCCCCCTCCCCTCTCCCCTACCGCCGTCCCCCACATCGCGGGACACCAGGGCTCCCTCGGGGAGCCCTGGGCACGCGCGCATGGGGCGCAGGCACCCGATGAAGCGTGACCGCGCATCCGTGACGCGCGGCACGCCAAGGGGATTTGGCTAGCAAGCCAGGACATCTCCCGACTTGCGGAACTAGCCAGCTAAGAATTAAACGTGTCGCCTGTGTAAATGATATCAGTACTCTATTTACTGTACTACAGTAAGTTTATTTAAGCACAAAAAGCAATTTAATTTCATGATTTGTATATACGGTCTGTCAGATATTTATATATATTTAAATGCCTTTACAACTTAATATTACAGTATGTACAGTGTACTGTAGTGCTAGTATAAGTGTATCTAAACAGTAAATGCACCTTATTTGCAAGATGTTTATACTGTATAGTTTATACTGGAATAGGGAAGCATGCTTTAAACTGGTTTCAGTTCTACCTATCAGGTAGATCCCAACATGTGTCCATCTCAGGCTCTAACTCCAATCCGAAGAAGAAAGGAAATTGGAGGAGCACTACTATAAGTATCAAAAAGTAGGAAAAAGAAGGTGCGTGTCCTATAAAAAATTATTTATTGGTCATGGATAAAAAGGGGCACAGGAGAGCCCCACCAACATTTCACGCTTCACAGAGCACTTTCTCAAGGTATACATATCACAACTTTATTTACATATATATAGGCACACAATAATATGATCAACCAATACTCACAGCTCACAAATGGTCCGCACTCTGTGATTGCTAATGTTCATCTGATGTGTGCATATAGGTAAATGTGTACACAAGGATGACGCCTACCATCTTCACCTCCAAACACTAATCCGGAGGCATGTGGGATCTAACAACCCTCCTGGTACGCGCTTGTGCAATAGACAAATGAGGGAGAGTCCCCCAAGCTAATGGAAGGTGGGGGACACGGGGAAACGACGTCGTCCCTTGACCCTACCTATACGCATCATTGAAGCTCTAGATGTGCGCGCATTCTAAACCTACCATGTCACTGGTCTCTCCTCGCAATCGGAGAAGACCTAGTGAGCCACGGACCCTCAGTGGAGTGCGCGTGTGCAGAACCAACTGAGAAAGCCAGAGGCACACAGAATGCCTTGAGTGCAGGGTTGGGAAAATGACTGGCAGAATAAAGATGCACAGAATGACCAACAGGTTATGCTGAGACATAACAAAACATTAAAAAAACATATATAAAATATATGAATTAAAGAAAAAACGAATTAAAAAAAAAAACCCTTGTATTTAACTTTGTTCAAGATGATATTGATTAAACAAAGGGTGTCACTAAAAACATTACTTTACATATGCATAGTCAAACCTAATCACCGTATTCTCATGGTCCACACATAGTATTCTGAAAAGCTGCTACGTTAGGCAATTTATTGTCACCTAGTATGCTACGGTCTGATGCTTGCATGGATAGTAGGCTATCACTGTTTCCCAAATTACTGGGTTCGTTCAAATGTGGCCATTGTAACATTTGCTCTTATATGACTAAAACTACGCACTTTTCAAACTGTGATGAATCACGTAAGTTCAGAATTAGATCATTTATATCCTGTCAAACATCCTTTGTAGTGTATGTTTTACAATGTGGCTGTAAAAAACAATATGTGGGTCTCACAAGCAGAGTGCTCAGGATTCGCATCTTAGAGCACTTGAGACTTATCCGCAACCGCAATATGATACATCCACTACCCATACACTTCAATACATGTCCATTGGGTTCAATTAAATCCTTTAAATGTATGACCATTGAACACATCCCCTTACCTCCACGTGGAGGAGATCGGAAGAAAATCCTATATCAAAGAGAGGCCCATTGGATTTTTGCTTTAAACACTCTACAACCCAATGGACTTAATGTAGAATGGGATCTACGATGTTTCTTATGAATTTATTGTGATTTCTAACTAATCTTTATTCATTAATAATATGCATCAGTTAACTATTTAGGTTCCTAGAACATGCCGTATATCTTCCTTTGTTTTACATTTTTTACATTTTTAATATTGTATCATTGCTTGTGTATGCTGCAAATATTGATAATGGCCATGCAATGTGTTCTTTCCTTTCTCAGGTTCTCATCTTCTCCCTCCATCTCCCTCCCCTCCCCCCCCATCCCTCCCTCCTTCCCTCCCCCCTCCCTCCTCCCTTCACTCTCCTTCTTCTGGCATATCTTTTCCGCTTTCATCACTTTGGCCCTATAAAGGTCTTTAAAGCAGTCCAACAGTATATAAAAAGACCCAAGATGGTTTGTGTTATATGCATTTTTAATAAAAGGCTATAGCAACATCTAGGCACAAACAAGCACTGCTTCATTATATGGATCCAAGGGCCAATAGAGTTTGATTGTTCTTCATGCAATATTGCTAGCATCTTTTTAATTCATTTTATATAACCCCCATGTTTATAGATTAGCCCCCTTTTGAAGTTATGTTTATGATTAAAATCAAATATATATGTTTACATAGTGGCTATATCAGGATATCACCATGCCTTTAATTAGCATTTTGTTTAAAAAGAATTTTGTACATGATGGGGTTAACAATTATCACTTCCCGTTTTCGCGGGCTTTTTCTTGTATAAATTTCTGGGAAGCACCACGTCTCCTGACTCCAAGACGAAGCCCTATCTCCAAGGGTGAAACGCGTAGAGGAGGAGATCGTGGTGTAGCCCCCAAGTGTGTTGCCAATAAAGTTTTTTGTACCATCCGGGACCTGTTTGGACTTCTGTCATGCGCAGTAGCGCCTTCTCCACACATCCACCACCGTATTCTCATGGAGCTGATGACAGGTACGCTGAGTGGATAAATACTGGCAGATATAAAGCATTGGGTGAATGGAGAACATATCTAATATAGTATAATGATGGAATCTGTTCTAGAAGGATAATTATTCAGAACATTTCCTCCATAGAGATTCACTCATGGTTAGTTGCCATTTCTGTCCACGCAGCAACCTTAACTGGTACAGCCACCTATTGTCACATTACATATAAAGAATCAATAACTAAATGATGTAATGGAGAAACATTACTCTATTAGAATTACCAAAAATCTTTTTCTTAGGCTGGTTATAAAAACAAAGCAGAAAATTAAAGGGCAATACATTTAAATTTTAAGAAAAAAGCAAAATCAGTAATATATTTTGAAGAAGTCGTAATTTGAGACCATGCTTCAAAAAGTAATAATATCTTCACTAAGACACCATTTTGAGGAGATGTCCTATCAGGTGATTTATTAAACAAAGAAAGGGAAAGAAGGGAGTTGTTTGGATAATATTAAGGATTACATTTGGTATTATGATATACAAATACAATGCATAATGAAAAGAACCAGATACAGTCCGCAAGGAACTCAATATAGAGAGTATACACCATAAGATCATAGTTAATACTCTAAAGGTATTTGCCCCTATTGTTTCCCAAATAAAACAATACATTGGGTGAACCATTCGAGCCCTTAAGGTTAGAATAATGCAGCATGTGCGCCTTATTGAGAAGGGGGATCATCTGCACCCTGTGTCCAACCTTTTCAATGCTGTAGCCAGGGTGGCTTGCCAGGCTTTTCCTTTATGGGTATTGAACAGGTCTCTTGCTCTATAAGAGGTGGGGACAAATTGAACTTACTTAACCGACGGGAACTCTTTTGGATATTTACCATCAACACCTCTGGCCTTAATATCGATTGGGATCTTGGTCCTTATTTGGACAATTAGATCATTTTCTTCCCAATAGTTAGGCATCTTTAGAGTATTAACTATGATCTTATGGTGTATACTCTCTATATTGAGTTCCTTGCGGACTGTATCTGGTTCTTTTCATTATGCATTGTATTTGTATATCATAATACCAAATGTAATCCTTAATATTATCCAAACAACTCCCTTCTTTCCCTTTCTTTGTTTAATATACTGTATCACCTGATAGGACGTCTCCTCAATATGGTGTCTTGGTGAAGATATTTATTTTGAAGCATGTTCTCAAATTACGACTTCTTCAAAATATGTTCCTGATTTAGCTTTTTTCTTAAAATTTAAATGTATTGCCCTTTAATTTTCTGCTTTGTTTTTATAACCAGCCTCAGAAAAAGTTTTTTGGTAATTCTAATAGAGCAATGTTTCTCCATTACATCATGTAGTTATTGATTCTTTATTTGTAATGCGACAATAGGTGGCTGTACCAGTTAAGGTCGCTGGGTGGACAGAAATGGCAACTAACCATGAGTGAATCCCTATGGAGGAAATTTCTGAATAATTATCCTTCTAGAACAGATTCCATCATTATACTATATTAGATATTTTCCTCATTCACCCAATGCTTTATATCTGCCAGTATTTATCCACTCACCGTAGATGTCATCAGCTCCATGAGAATTTGGGGCTTAGGTTTGACTATGCATATGTAAAGTGATGTTTTTAGTGACACCCTTTGTTTAATCAATATCATTTAGAACAAAGTTAAACAAGGGTTTTTTTTTTTGAAAATTCGTTTTTTCTTTGATACATATATTGTATATATTTTTTAATGTTTTGTTATGTCTCAGCATAACCTGTTGGTCATTCTGTGCATCTTTATTCTGCCAGTCATTCTCCCAACCCGCACTCGAGGCATTCTGTGTGCCTCTGGCTTTCTCAGTTGGTTCTGCGCAAGCGCACTCCACTGAGGGTCCGTGGCTCACTAGGTCTTCTCCGATTGCGAGGAGAGACCAGTGACTGGTAGGTTTAGAATGCGCGCGCATCTAGAGCTTCAATGATGCGTGTAGGTAGGGTCACAGGACGACGTCGTTTCCCCGCATCCCCCGGCATGGGGGACTGTCCCTCATTTGGCTATTGCGCAAGCGCGTACCAGGAGGGTTGTTAGACCCCACATGCTTCCGGATTAGTGTTTGGAGGTGGAGATAGTAGGCGTCATCCTTGTGTACACATTTACCTATATGCACACATCAGATGAACATTAGCAATCACAGAGGGCGGACCACTTGTGAGCTGTGAGTATTGGTTGATCATATTATTGTGTGCCTATATATATGTCAATAAAGTTGTGATATGTATACCTTGAGAAAGCGCTCTGTGAAGCGTGAAACGTTGGTGGGGCTCTACAGTGCCCCTTTTTATCCATGAACAATAAATAATTTTTTATAGGACACGCACCTTCTTTTTCCTACTTTTTGATACTTACAGTGGTGGCCGCCTTTAGCCTCGTGCGGCCGTAGCGGCGCAACTCTGATAACCGCGGACAGATGTATTTTGTTTTTTTTTTTGTCCGGAGTGTATTGCGGTATTTTAGCGCTCGTAATATTAGCATTTTATTATTGCTGTCTGCAATACTGCAATACTGCAATATCATCTAAAAACTCAGGGGGCGTTCGCGAGCTGTTGTGTTCGAAGTCTAACACTTCATCAGTTCTACCTACGTCAGTACACAGTCTGCGTGTGCGCGCAGTAATTGTAAATTTGCATATTTATACATGCTTTTGCAGTGCTGTATGTCTCATTTGAAAATTGTTGAAACGCATAGGCGTGTACAGTACTGTAACGGTATCACATTTGGGCATATACAGCACTCTCCCTTCGCTCACCCCCGCACACACACAGGATAATTTGCAGTACTGCACTGCAGTATTTCAACTTCTTTCTGTATCTTATCTACAGTGCAGTACACCTCTCCCACACAAATCCTTTGAATGTGTGTCTTTCTGGTTTCAATCACATTCCTGTTTGATAGCTGATGATTACTGCGCATGCGTCTGTAAGTTCACCACTGCTTGCTTGCGAAGTTCAAGAGTGAGTGACCAAAAAAAAAAAAAATTCTCCTCATTTTTTATTTTTATTTTCTACACAAGCCTGCCTAAACCATCTTGATATTACGGTATTCAATCTGTGCTGTAGCTTTTGACTGCACATGGTTGATTTGTGTGCTTTTTATACTGTATTGGGGGTGTAGGGATCAAATTATTATGATGACCTGCCTTTTGAAAATATGCCATTTCTTTGCACTGTAGTACAGCTAATCATTCATGCAGCTGTACCCTGTACCCCCCTCCCCCATGCACACACACACAAGGCTCGCTCAAGGATTTGAACCTGTTATCCACAGACACCTCTCCAGAGCCATTCTGTTTCTAAAGCTTGCCATTGTGTTTTTAATCCGTCCCTAGCCGAGCATCACCTCTCTGCACCTGTGTGTAATCCTCTTTGGGATGGGAGCTACAGTACATAGCTGATGATTACTGCGCATGCATCTGTAAGTTCACCACTGCTTACTTGCGAAGTTCAAGAGTGAGTGACCAAAAAAAAAATATATTTTTTTTTTCTCCTCATTTTTTATTTTTATTTTCTCCACAAGCCTGCCTAAACCATCTTGATATTACGATATTCAATCTGTGCCTGACTGACTGTTCTGTACACCATCCTACTGTAAATGTTTTGACTTTCTGTACTTTAATAAAGGTGATGTTGCAGTTTTTAAATGTTATGAATAAATAATTTTTTTTAATAACAACATACTGTTCTGTACACCATCCTACTGTACATGTTTTGTCTCTCTGTACTTTAATAAAGGAGATGTTGCGTGTTTTAACTTGTATTAGTAAAGAAATGTTTTTACTTACTGTACACAAGACCTGCACAATTCCAGTCCCCGAGGGCCGCAAACAGGCCCGGATTTCAAGCTATCCTGAAAACCAGGCCTCTTTGCGGTCCTCGAAGACTGGAGTTGTGCAGGCCAAACTGACTGTTCTTTACACCATCCTACTGTAAATGTTTTGACTTTCTGTACTTTAATAAAGGAGATGTTGCGTTTTTAAAATTTTATGAATAAAGATTTTTTTTTAATAACACCATACTGTTGTGCTGTACATGTTTTGACTCTCTCTACTTTAATAAAGGAGATGTTGCGTGTTTTAAATTAATCAATAACAACGGCCATTACGTGTTTTTTTTTACTCAGATTCAGCAATGTGCAGGCATTGTAACACAAATCCATCCATCGAAATCCCTCCATTTGCCGGTTTCCGCATGAGATGACAAAGTTTTCTTTTCTGAGGAACAAAAAAAAGTTAAAGTTTTACTGTAATGGTCAGTCAGTCCCCTAAAGAAGATCCCACAGTCAGTCCCACCAATAATTTTCTCGGGGGGCGTCTCCTGTTCACATGCGCATGCGCCTACCGTCGATGTGATGACACGCATATACGTTTCAAGAAGGTTCCAATGCGCATGTGCCTAGCTTTTCACCAATTGTGCAGTATCTACTGTAGAAGCTGCTCAGCCAATGATATTGCTTACAGGAGAATCGCTTGACTTTTGAATCGCACAATGATATTGATATTATCAAAACTAAAAGAATAGAATAAAAAACGGCAACATTACTCACCATAGACTTTCCCAATCAGCTGGCGCCGAGCCACTGCCAGTCCCGTATTCTTGATCATACATGTCGTTGACAGGTGACAGCGGGACTACAACACCTGTAGTCAGCTGATGAGGCTGGAAATCTCTTAGGTACATGCAAGCTTGCTCGAAACTGTACGCGAAATCCGGCTCAGGCTGCAGGTATCCAGGCGGGGACAGACAGCAAGGGTTGCCGGTCACCAGGTTTTCACAGACGGTCGGACCGTTATTGGAAGCTGTCACTGTCGCATTGCTTGCCAGCGACTGACGTTTCTTAGTTAGTTTTAACACGACCTTTCGCCTTTTGCCGTCTCCATGATCATAGATACGGGAAAAACCCGGTGATACACACCAATACCCTCCAATAAAATCGGGATCAATACGAAAAAAACATGGATCACTACATAATTTTTTCCTTATTGCACGCTTCCACATATGAGCATCTGGCGAAAATTTCTAAAAGTCATAGTTTTCGATAAAATACTGATAAATTTGAATAACTGTTGCCATCTTATCATCTGTTGCATTAATCGCGGCCCATATTAAATAAGCGTACGTTCTGTCGGGTTTTTGGAATACGGACTGCAGTTGTGCACTCATGGCAGGACTCTCAGGACAATAACCAGACCAGAAAGTGCTTATCTTTTTTAATATGAAAAGCCTAAATTGATACATTATTGTAACTTCTTCCTTCAGTCCCAAGGCCAATTTACAATGGACCACTGTGGTATTTTTTTTAAACACCTGCAAGTCGACACATTACTGAAGCGCATGCGCATTACAATTCATGAATATCTGCCATCTGGCGAATACGCAAAGAATTGCAACGAATTAAATTCAAACCATTATCAATAAACACATAAACCAAGCATCAACCGCAGGTGTGTATGCAACATGAATGCGGGATAAATGCGGTCAGAATGCGGCATGAACGTGGTGAAGTGCGGTGAAGTGCGTGGCATTCGGATAAAATCCCGGAAAAATTTGGAGATGTTGGAGAATAAAAGGGGCCGCGGCTGTATAGTAGTGCTCCTCCAATTTCCTTTCTTCTACTTGTCTACCCCGTGGACAGAAGCACACCTGGGGACCCCTTACCTGTGGATCACATGGACTATGCAGCACTCAAAGTGAGTTATTCGCTTGCTACATGTTTTACTGTTCAGGACTTCATTTGTTTAGACACTTTGGTACATTATAGGGTGTCATTATACTCAATTGTCCTGTGTCATTGTTTACCATAGCTTCACTTATCAGTGAGCTTACTATCCAGGATTGCAACCCAGTACCTGTCTTCTATGAAGTTTATGATTAGGGGTCCCCCCTCACAAGTATCTGGTTATTTATTTATCCATTTACAATACGGCTGTGAAGTCTATAGCACTACGCATATACCAGGTCTAACTCCAACCCCCTGGATATCACCTGTGGTGTCCCGCAAGGCTCTGTTCTGGGGGCCCTACTCTTCTCAGTGTTCATAAATTATCTTCCCACAGCTTGTCAGGAAGCCTCAATACACATGTATGCAGATGACACAATCCTATGTGCACACAGCCATAGCCTCTCTGACCTTCAACACATACTTCAGTCTGACTTTTTGAGAGTCGAAAACTGGATTTCCCAAAACAAACTGTTTTTAAACACTGACAAGACTGTAACAATGGTATTTGGGACCAAGACTAAATTTTTAAAGCTTCCAGCGACTGAGCTCAAAATTAGAACCAACAATAACACCACCCTAACCCGTGTCACTAGTTTTAAATACCTGGACATATGGTTTGACTCCCACTTAACATTCGAAATGCACATTGATACCCTGACAACCAAGACCTATGCCAAACTAGGAGTACTTTACAGGAACAAATCCTCCCTAAGTCTCCTGGTCAGAAAGCGTATCGCACAGCAGATGTTAATTCCAATTATTGACTATGGAGACATAGTATATGGCTCGGCACCTCAAACCCACCTTAGCAAACTTGACACCCTCTACAATTCAATTTGTCATTTTGTTCTCCAATGCAACTACAACACACATCACTGCGAAATGCTCAAAGAACTAGATTGGTCATCACTCAAGTCTAGGTGCAAAGTTCACCTTTCCTGTCTTGCCTTCAAATTCTTTATGGGCAAGCTACCCAGCTATCTGAACAAGCTCCTCACCCCTACCACATGCAGCATTTATCATCTGAGATCAGACTCTAAAAGACTGTTCATGGTCGCAAGGCTCAACAAAGTATCCGGCCGCTCCTACTTCTCTTACCGTGCACCCCAAAACTGAAGCAACCTACAGGAGACTCTCACATCCACCACCAGTTTAAGTTCTTTCAAATCTAAAGCTGTCTCACATTTTAATCTGGTCTGTAACTGTTTCATTCGCCCATAAAATGTATTTTCTTTAACTGTGCATGCAATGTCTTGTATATAATGTATACCCTGTTCATTTATGTAATTTTATTTGTAATCATGTATTATTTGTCTTCACTCTGTGCCCAGGACATACTTGAAAATGAGCGGTAACTCTCAATGTATTACTTCCTGGTAAAATATTTTATAAATAAATAATACAGTACTGTACATTATGTCAATGAGCTATTTATACAGTACAGTATACAGTATATTTAATTGCCTTTAGTACTTTATGAATAGTACTACTGTAAGTGTCTAAACAGTAAAAGCATACAGTAAACACACCAAAAAGTATATTAAAAGAATGAAAAAAAATCTTTGTAAAGGATAATAAAGGAAAATAGAATAATACAAGAATACAAAGTCGCCTCTTCAAAATTTACAATCTTGTCTTTTTCATCTTTTTCATCTTCGCAATGGATGGTGCTTCTTGGATATCTTGGTCTGTAAAGAAAGAGACAACATTATATATTTACAATCGCACCTTACATTATACAATCCAGATTTTTGGGTGGTTTGGGGGGAAAGGGCATGACATGGGAACCGTACATTATGACTACAGTACATTGTGACTACTGAACATTGTGACTACTGTACACATGAAAATAACTACAGTACTAAACTGCCAGTACAGTCCATTGTTAAATTGTATCTTCTAGTTTTTGAGGGGGGTTGGAGGAGACAAAGCATGCATGACATGGACTACAGCACTTTACAGTAGGACTAGAGGTTTTAAAGTACATTAGGATTTGGGGGGTTTGGGGGAAGGGACATGCCATGTATGAATTTGAGCACTGTGTCTTACCTGGCAGTATTGCTGGGAGAGTTTCCTGCACCAAGGGGGGGGGGGGGGCGGGTTCTTGCACGTTGTCTTTGCCCAGCTCCAGACATGCCAAATAGAAAACAGAAATAGAAAAAAATTATTATACCATGACGTCAAACTGTATCTTCTAGGTATTCTTTTTTGGGGGAGGGGGGAGGGAGTTGGAGGAGACAATGCATGCATGACATGGGCTACAGCACTTTACAGTAGGACTAGAGGTTTACAGTACATTAGGTTATGGGAGGTTTGGGGGGAAGGGATATGGCATGCATGGATTTGAGCACTGTGTCTTAACTGGCAGTATTGCTGGAAGAGTTTCCTGCACCAAGGGGTGGGGGGGGGGGAGTTCCTGTACTTTGTCTTTGCCCAGATCCAGCTCTATCTTCCTTATATACGTTGCCAACCAGGTTGAGATTGCCCAATGTCAGGTGTGTACAGCATTGTGCGTAACAGCCGGGCTCATTCATGAAATCAGCATCATAATTGACTGGCGCCTGCTGAAGATGGTACTCAGGTGGGGTCACATAGCAAGGATTGCTGCTCACCAGGTTTTCAGTCATGGTCAGTCGAATATCCAAGTGATGTGTGTGGCGCACAGCAAACAAGGAACAGGTCAAGTGGCAAATAAAAAATGAATTTATTGAAGCTGCATTTAAAAAACGGTGGAGGGAACACCACTCCTATGCGTTTCGTGCTGTGAAGCACTTTATCAAGCACGCCTGAGGACACACAGGGGATTACAGTGAATACTCTTTAATCACTATGGGCCATCCCAAGAAGGAAGGAAAGTTATGATACTTTTTCCTCATACCCCTAGTGAATCATCGAGCCAGGACATGGAAGATAGATAATTATGCTATACTACATTAATATTTCCCCTGTGTGATTACCTCTTTATGGATGTATCTATAGGACCTAGCATTTGAGCTCCTTCTATACCCACATACACTTTCAATCATGGTCGTCCCGCTATTGCAATAGTATTGGGAAGCCGGTTTAGGTCGGGAAGTACGAATCGTAAATGGATGAAAACTGACATTTCTTCTTTTGCAGTCGCCATGAGCAAACATACCGGCAGATGAGGGGCTTTCTGAAAAAAGCCATCCACATTAGTTAATGTTTGATTTATCGAATGCTTCCAGCCACGTTGGTTCAGTGAAAATTTGAAGAATTCATATTTTTCAATCTTATAGTGGTAAATCTCTGCTAAAGTCGCCTTCTTATCTGTTCCAGCATTAATTGCAAAAAATATGAGAAATGCAGAACTACATTGTGGTTTGGTATAAGGACTTGACATGACGACATGACATGATGCAAGTGCAGGGATTGCAATGTACTGTAGAATAACGGGACAAGCATTGTGTATACTGTGGAGATTTTAATTATGAAACGCCCACATTTGATAATGTCTTCAGCGAACAAGGTCATTTTACAATGGATAATTGTAGTGGCCACTCTTTTTATCTAGTTTTTAAACACCTGCAAATTGACTACACATAGCGCACAGGTTGCCCTGTGCAAAGGGATTCACTTTTGCCATCTGGCGGTAACACACAAAACTGCACACAAATAAATCACAATCACAGTAATCATGGAAAATCAACAGCGGTAAACATACGTGTGATTGACAGCCTTCACGGAAGAATAATGAGTGAATGCTGCGTGGAATACGGCAGAATTTAGGTAAACAGCGGCGAAATGTTCGGAAAACAGCCGCTACATTTGCAGATAGAATGGGGGCAAGTGCGAGTTTGACATGCAGCGAGACACCCATAGTAAAAACAGATAATACTAGAAAACTTCTAATGACTATCCAATTGGCGCAAAAAGGCAGGAGCAGATAAGATAATAGTACAGACTGAAAAAAAATGAAATGCATGCTTTCTAATGCAAGAAAACTGACAAATATAATGAGGGGGCTTGAATTAATAGCTGCAAAGGAGCAGCATGATATCATGGTGGGATGAAACATGGTGGGATGAAACTCATGACTGGGCAGTAAATATAGAGCAGAACAGAAGGACCAAGCTAATAAAAGAGGAGGTGGGGTATGCTTATATGTTAAACCGGATCTAAAACCTATTATAAAGGGAAGATGTTATGAAGGGAATTATGAAAATGTAGAGACCTTGTGGATAGAAATTAGCAGTGGAGGTAAAAGTATAAAGAAAATGTTTGTAGGGATACCGTATGCTATAAACCCCCAAATATCTGTGAGATTGAGTAAACTAAATTACTTTGCAAATGGAGAAGGATCAAAACTAGGTAATGTTTGCATAATGGGTGATTTTAATTATCCAGACATAGACTGGGGCAATTAGGTTAGAATTACAACAATAGGAAACAGGTTTTTGGGGGTGCTTAAAGACAATTAAATGACCCAAATTATTGAGGAACCAACCAGGAGAAGGGCAATCCTGCATTTGGTAATATCAAACAATGTGGAAGTATTAACAAATATTCAAGTCCTGGAACATATGGATAAAAGTGATAACATGGTCTCATTTGAAATAAATGATCAAAAAACAGATTACTTGGGTTCAACAAAGACATTAAACTTTAGAAAAGCACATTTTAATAAATTGAGGATTAATCTACAAGGAATACATTGGGATGATGGTTTTGCAGGGAAAATGTAGAATATAAATGGGCAGTCTTTAAAACATTGTTAGAAAAGCACACATCGGTATATACCCTTGGGTAATAAATATAAAGAGATAAGTCAAAATCAATGTGGCTAAATAAACAGGTAGGGGAGGAAATGGAAAAGAAGAGGCATGCGTTTACATTTTTGAAGTCAGAAGTTACGGAGGCATCATATAAGAATTATAAGGAATGTAACAAATATCGCAAAAATGGATAATGACAGAAGAATTGCAGTAGAAAGTAAGTTCTTTAATTACCTTAATAACAAAAAAATCAGAAAAGAAAATATACTGTAGGACCCTTTCAGTATGAGATGGTGTCATGGGAGACAAGGCAATTTAAACCTTTTTATCAGGATCATACATTGAGCAAAACAAGATAATGAAATAAATTGTAAATGCCAGGAAAGGGCAAACACACAATGTTACACAAAATACAGGGAAAAAAAACCTACTGTACTTGCTTGGGACTGGGGTACAAAACTAGACTCTTCTAGGTGTACGGAATCCTAATAAGGATTTTCCCCTGATAACAGTTGCAAAAACAGGACAGAAAATATTCCAGGCAGCTTTAGTTGATTCAGACTTTTTCTTCTTGGAGACTTGAAATTTAGAATCCTAGCATCTGGAGAAAACTTTGAGAATCTTTAGAACCTTGAGAGAACATTTGGAAAAAAAACATACAACACTCTATCTAATAGGCGCAAGGGGTTATAATACCTCTGAATTTCATTCAAAAAATACTATAGCCCAATCCAAAGCGTGAGAAATTTCTCCGCCGCCAATCAGAGCAGGGCTCATCTGGCTGATGATGTCAGAGAATGGGGCATGGATATCTGCAGGGAAGGCTCCACAATGTCTGAAAGAACTATTGGGGCCTTTTCCTCTGTCCCTCCTTGCTACCAAATGGCATGACACCTTGACATCCTGGATTCCCTTTGGGGCCAGATGGCTAGGCCCCTTGTGCAGGTAAAGTATATCCTTAAAACCTGACCTTTTGTTAGGAATTAGGAGAAGCTTAGTAGAGGAGGTGTTATTGGTGGTAAGAGACATAGTTGTGAAGATCTTGCTATGACAAAATACTGTAGGTGCAAACAGCAGAACCCAATTTCTCCAAGAAAATAATGCAATTGAAAATACAATTTGTTTAGCTTTATTTTTGCAACATGAAAACTGTTATAGATAATGGCATACTGCATATTATTACACAGCATCTTGCATGTGACTATCTCTTTATTGCTTTTGTCATTGCTATTCTTTATTATTCTTAATTATTTTTATACGTATCTTCTATCTAGAGTATATTATTAACTCTTCAGGGTTATTTTGTTTTCCTGGTCCATTATAACATTATTGATTTTTCTCTTCTCTATTTGCTTTGTGAATTATCCATTGGAGCCATTTTTTTCCACCACAGAAAAGCCTAGTGAATTTGCAATCCAATTAATTGAGTCATGCTTGCAATAGTTTTGTCAGGAATCCCCAAATGGGCTCAGAAGAGAAAAAGGTGAGATGGAGAAGTGAATAATAATAACAGGAATCAATTCATGAAACCAACACAGCATAGGCATAAAAAAGGTTCTGTAGCTGGGCTGACAAGGGCCTCAGATCCCTGACTTAATCAATAACTCCTTCTGACACCTTTGACTTCACAGGAAGAAAGAATCACAACAACTATCTAGCATATCATAAAGGTGTTCCACATTAATATGAAAGGAGCTTTTCATTTACCTTAAACACTGATTATGTATACATAGGCCTTCTGTGAAAGACCATAAAAGGAACACTAAACAGGACTTTTAGCAGGTTTGTTTTTGGATTTATGCTGCCAATAATAATGATTTTGTTTTCCTTTTACTGTAAGTATGACTGTTTCTTTGTGGATGATCAAGAAAGGTTTGCATGTTTAAGATTTGACTAAGGTTTACATCCTTGTCATCAAATACAGTATGATTGATAAACATATGCACATGGTACATAGCTATTTTGAGCAAAATCGACAGCAAATCTTCGGAATTTACTTGAAAGATCTGTAAGGTGTCTTCCAGAAAATGCCTTGTGGAGGAAGATGGCTTAGTAATTATGTCTCATCCTTGGTCTATTATTGTTATTATTCATATTATTTTCCATGTACACTATACAAACACATACTGTACAGTATATTGTAGAATTTGCAGCAATGTTGTGGTTGCTTTGCCATGTTGTCTGCTCCTCTCTTATTGGCTAATCAGATATATACAGGTTCCCTGTCTAGGGGAACATGATCACCAAATCAGAAAGAGGGGCAGTAAAACTCATCCTAAATGTTTCACATTGCAAAGATAAACTTTCCAAACTGATTTTAAAGATACTGTATTTGTTAAAAGAAAAAGGCTTCAATCATTTTTTAACCTGTTAAGCAAATCAGGGTCATTCGTTCACCTTGCTCCTCAATGGGACTGCAGCTCCCGCCCCTTCAGTCCTAGAGGGGCTGCAATGCATTTAGTTTCTAAAGTGTTGCTGGCCTTTCCAGCACCGAACGTATTGACACTTTGTTGCCGGAGGGGGTTACAGAGCATTGCCAAGTGATGTGTGGCCACCCCCACTGGCAGCACAAGGGTTAAAAAAAAAAGCACACCTGACCAAAAATATTTTGCACAGTTCTCCTTTGTAGCTTCCCCTTTCCCCTATGATACAAGAGCAAGGGAGTCTGTTGTACTTGACCGATTTTTCTAGAAATGTTTACTCCAAATGATTTACCTTCATTCAGAAGTGTACAAATGAAAGTTCCACACTGTGATTGTGTATTGCATTGTTGTAAGTGAACAAAGGCAATGTGCAATATTAACCTAAAGCAACCACCTTTGCCCAGTCGCTCTTATTCGATTTTGATGCTGAAGTGTCCGTTTATAACCTCTTCATTTATCTGGTAGGGGAGGGGTTAATGGCGAGAGTGTGTTTTTCCTGAAAAGAGAAATATTTCTTTATTGTGGGTTTATTTTTGTAATAGATTAACACACATTCCCAGCTAGCTCAAACTCCCACACCCACCACATAATGAATATATATTTATGTCAACCAGAGAGCTACTGAGCGTGGCAATTGCATACAACAAGAGACAGGGGGTGCCCAATGCTACATCCCATTGACAAAACATATATGATGAAAAGTATAAAGTAAAATACTTCAATAATAATAATATTAAATACTTGGTTATTTGGTTAACCCTTTGGCCAAAGCGTATTAAGCCTGCATACCAACGTCAAGGTATAACCAAATCAATGCAGGTCCTACACTACACTGTGAACCCTTCCTTTTACCTCTGTAAGAGGGGAAGAACCATTATAGGTCTTGTTCCTGCAGCAAATGAAATGACCTCCCAAGTTAAAAAGGTGAAGGAGGAGGAGTGAGCTCTGGGGGGAGGTGCCACAGCCTCCAATTGACTGCTACCAGTCAGACATAGATTAACACACATTCCCAGCTAGCTCAAACTCCTACTGCACCGACACACTTTATTCGAGCAAATACCCAGTATGTACCTGGCAGATACCTGGAATGCGCCGCTCCTCACCTCTGACAGACCCCGTTGCGTTTGCCTTCCCAGCCTGGGTTCATGCCTGGCTGACGGGCGGCTGATCTGTTAAATGATAATGATTAGGATTTAATAGGCTGCAATGCTTCGCGTGTCTACCAGATGGCATAAATTCATGAATTGTAATGCAGTATATATATATATACTGTGCAGTATTGCAGCCAGCGGGAATAAAATGCTTCAATCCCTTGCTTGAAAATAACCCAATGCACTCAGGCAGAAAACAGTCACAAACCTCAATACACCCGGGTATACCCGAATTCGTGGGACTAGCCGAGCTCGAATAAAGTGTGTCGCCAGTGTACACCCACCACATAATGAATATATATTTATGTCAACCAGAGAGCTACTGAGCGTGGCAATTGCATACAACAAGAGACAGGGGGTGCCCAATGTTACATCCCATTGATGGGATGTAGCATTGTGCACCCCCTGTCTCTTGTTATTTTTGTAATACGTTGGAACTGGGTTCTTAAAACCGCAAAAGCCAAAGCAATAGGAAAGTTCGAAGAATTGCCAACTTTAATATCTAGATCATTAAGTATCCGGGTATGCTTGTTTTAACTTGTAAACATAGGATAAAAGAGCATCATGCAAACAAAAAATAACATCTCCGTGTATGTGCGCTATGGGGGGAGGGGGTTTGGCTGATCCAGTCATTTGTCCTGGGCCACTTGATTTCTGTTGGCGGCTCTGATTACAATAAGAAGATAGAAGATTAAGAAGATCAAGAAATAATGACAGATGAAGATAGAAGAAGCTGATTAAAGATAGAAGAAAGAAGATGTGGGTACCTGATCCGGATTTTCATGGCGGATGGCAACGGATGCTGTTAGAGGCTTTCCTAGTATGTGAGTTTCCTGTTTCCCCGGGAGTCGGAGGGCCAGCACTTCTAATGGTAAGTAAAATATTGCATGTTTGTAAATTTATTTTTTTTACAGGTTTTTACATTGGATGTGTTTTTTTATTTTTTGCACATTGACTGACAATGTATTCATCTGTACCACATTAGGGTACAAATTAATACATTATTAGGACAATATTTTTTTGGCATTTCTTGCTTTGTATTGATGTTGATTTTTGCGGTGTCAGTTTATTATGTGGATGTAATTGTTTGGTATTTCGCTGCTTTATTTAAATATAATGTTGGTGATTGATTTTCTATTTTAATTAATGATGTCTTGTGTTGGCTAATGCTTTGAATGGTTGTTTTTCAGATATTTTTTAATAATTATTTTTTTGTAGGTTAATGTTTCAATTAATTCATTGCTGTTTTATTAATTAATTAGTTTGATTGCTTACTGGTACAACAAATTAATTGGTGTTTTATTAAGTAATTGGTTTACTTGGTTACTGGTTTAATTAATTCATTGTTGATCTGGTTATTGCTTGTATTAATTGCGTTAGCTGGCTAGTGTTTTTATTTAGTGAATTGTGTTTTTTTGGAGTTTTGTGTTTTATTATTGTGTGTTTTGAGCATTAATGTATTTTGATTAGGGTGCCCATTTAGTGCTATAGAGGCTTATCATACCCCTATTATTATGTGGGTATGATGTACCACTATACTACTCAATGGGTATAGCGGATCCGGGGTGGTGGTTAGGTGTCCTGGGTAGGTAGCGGGGCAGAGTGGATTAAACCCTTAATTACTATAGGGGTTATTAAGGGGCTAGGGGACATTAGAATGAATAGATTATGTATATTTGCTTTCTGGCAACGGAGGACAGGGACCTTCACTATCCTGATGAGGATGCCCTTCATATTGCTGTGGTAAGTAGAACTGTATTTAGGAGAAATAAAGAATCTCTCCCAGACTGGTGCTGCTAGGTATACATATATGGACACAGTATCATATGTGAGGCTGAGACAATGTATGCCATAAAAGGATATACCCCCGACTAGGCAAAGTGGATAATGTGATTATAGTCAACACAGTCCTGCTCAAAATAAAGCCCCTTGAATAGCCGAGACGGTAGGCTGTCACAGCGCAATAAAGGGTAAGTGATGAATGTAGCAGCACTCACCCCGTGGTATGCACAGACGTAATCCCCATGGCATAGGTGGCTAGAGCAAAGTGGAAGCACAGATGCTGTCGGAGGAGTAGAAGGTGAGAGTAAATAATCACTCACAGTAACGGCGTCTCCGTGATCTCAGCATGGCATGCCTCAGTCCAGGATAGGTAAATAGTAGATGTAGAAGACTGATCACTGCCGAAAAATAGGGCTGGAAGCTCGAATCCAATACAAAAGAAGTTCTGCTTTAGGGAAGATGGACCCTGTTCTGAAAAATAAATAGAGAAATAATGCCAAGATGAATGATCTACGTAATAAGCCTAAACAACAATCAATCATAACAGTATCATTAGAGAAAATTTATATTATGATCAATGAAAATAAATGAATATTATCCTATGTCGGATGATAAATATTAACTCATCTTAAGAAATGAATAAGTTCCCAATCTTGATTTATACCCACAGGTTGAAGGGTATTCAGGCTAAAGATCCAAAACATTTCTCATCTGTTGAGCATGCCCAACATGCCCCCCCCCCCCCCCACGTGGGGTCAGTGAAACATGCTCAAGAACCGAGAAAGTAAAGTTCTGGATACCTCCCTGGGGACAATGGAAAAAGTGTCTTGACACAGGATATAAGAGATCATGTTTTGTGATTGCTCTTACATGTTCCATTATTCTCATCTTAAAGCTGCAGTTCAGTCAATATCCTGCATGTGTGTTTTTTTTTAATAAATTAGTTCTGTAGTAAGAAAAAATACTTTTAGCATTTTCTGTTTTTAAAAAAACAACTTTGAAAGACCAATTTTCTTGTATTCTATTTTAACAAGCATTTACTAAGGCACTGCCCCTTCATGTCCTGTCACAAGCCCTGGCACCCCTTTGTCAGCCCTGTCCTCCCTCTCTCTAAACGTACACTAGCATGAGTGTCCTGTTATTTTCTGGTCACATGATCTTGTATTGTACTGTATTGTATGTCTTTATTTATATAGCGCCATTAATGTACATAGCGCTTCACAGTAGTAATACATGTGGTAATCAAATAATTAACAGATAATATAAATAACAGGTCATGGGAATAAGTGCTTCAGACATAAAAGTAACATTAAGGAAGAGGAGTCCCTGCCCCGAGGAGCTTACAATCTAATTGGTAGGTAGGGAGAACGTACAGAGACAGTAGGAGGGAGTTCTGGTAAGTGCATCTGCAGCGGGCCAAGCTTTATGTATCATGTGTTCAGAATATCCACAGTGCTATTCATATGCTTCTTTAAGCAAGTGTGTCTTAAGGTGGGTCTTAAAGGTGGATAGAGAGGGTGCTAGTTGGGTACTGAGTGGAAGGGTATTCCAGAGGTGTGGGGCAGTCAGTGAAAAAGGTTTAAGGTGGGAGAGGGCTTTAGATACAATGAAAAGAAATGAATATTATCCCATGTCGGATGATAGATATTAACTCATCTTAAGAAATGAATTGTTACGCCGGTTCTGCCCGTAGACCAGACCCGTCCCTTATACTGAGGTGAGGACGTATACACTGGCGACACACTTTATTCGAGCTCGGCTAGTCCCACGAATTCGGGTATACCCGGGTGTATTGAGGTTTGTGACTGTTTTCTGCCCGAGTGCATTGGGTTATTTTCCAAGCAGGGATTGAAGCATTTTATTCCCACTGGCTGCAATACTGCACAGTATATATATATATACTGCATTACAATTCATGAATTTATGCCATCTGGTAGACACGCGAAGCATTGCAGCCTATTAAATCCTAATCATTATCATTTAACAGATCAGCCGCCCGTCAGCCAGGCATGAACCCAGGCTGGGAAGGCAAACGCAACGAGGCTTGTCAGAGGTGAGGAGCGGCGCATTCCAGGTATCTGCCAGGTACATACTGGGTATTTGCTCGAATAAAGTGTGTCGGTGCAGTATGAGCACGAACCCGAAGCAAAAGGAGCGTGTCCGGAGTGTGGTGTTGTAGGCGTTGCCAGGCCAGGTGGTGTTTAGCTTAAGCAATACTTGCCGGTACCAGTAAAGAAGATCCGTAGTCGTTGCTGTTAGCCAAGTTCAGGGATTGGAGAATTCCAGAAGGTCGGTGTCCAAGGATTGAGAGCCAGATATAGACGTCCGCCAAGTCATGACCTGAGTGAATAAAGAGAGAAAGTGCCAGCGTAGTGATCCACAAGTGTAGACTATGTCGAGCAATGTGGGAATGGTAGGACAGGCATAATATAGTGAGGCTGGCAAATGGGAAGAGGGGGCAGACCTGGAGGAGTGCATGGAGCTGTCCAGGATAGGTCCCCTTGATTGCAGACAGGTGAGATAGTTTCGTCTGGGGAAATAGCCTGTTCATCAGTTGGGGGCGTGGTTTCACTGCCAGAGCAGTGAATAAATTATTTTCACCCGGCGCTTGCTGTTCACACACGCGCCTGGGACAAATGGCAGCCACATGAGGGAGAGGCGGCTGCGGAGCAGAGGCGGACTGCCGAAGGCGGCGGGGAACCCCCAGGGCAGCACGAGGTGACTGGCGTCGGCGAGGGGGACGCACCACGGCAGTAGCAGGTAAAGAAGATGAGGAGGGGTTGCGCTGTGAGCGCCGCGATCCCCGAATCCTCACATGAATAAGTTCCTAATCTTGATTTATACCCGCAGGTTGAAGTGTATTCAGGCTAAAAATCTAGAACATTTCTCGTCTGTTGAGCATGCCCAACCTGTCCCCCCCACGTGGGGACAGTGGAACATGCTCAAGAGAAAGTAAAGTTCTGGATACCTCCCGGGGGACAATGGAAAAAGTGTCTTGACACAGGATGTGAGAGATCATGTTTTTTGATTGCCCTTACATGTTCCATTATTCTCAACTTAAGGCATCTAATCGTGCGACCTATGTAGTGCCTAACGCACCCACAATTCAGAATCTATATAGTAAATGTAGAATTGCAATTCATAAAAGTTGAAATTTTGAATAGTGGCTAGTTTTGGATCTTCGGGAGATGGTGTTTCCAGGTACATCGATAGTTTTCTTCAACCACTGGTACAGCAGTTGCCGTCATTCCTTAAAGACACTAATCAACTCTTGTTGATCCTTCAGCAACCAATCAGAGGCCAGTCAATGCAATGTAGTCCTGTATAGCAGTGGTATGCAAACTGGGGGGCGCGCCTCCTTGGGGGGGCGCAAGATTTTTTAAGGGGGGCACAGGGCCGCTGCAGCCTGGGGGCGGCGAAACATGCTGTGTGCAGGCGGCGCCAGAACATGATGGAGGGGGGGGGGGGGCGGAGGTACAGCAGCTGCAAAATAACCTGTCAGAGCTGCTAGAGGATCAGAAGAAGAGGGCCAGAACGCAGGAGGACTGCAGGGGAGGAGCATGCCCCAGCGGTCTGAGTTGATCTAGGGGATTTTATATGGAAGCCGACTTACTGTTGGTTTACAATGGATGTCGTGTCTCTGTACACGATCATTAAACACCAACACGGCATCTCTGCTGTGCAGCATTTTCTTCAATTATCCAATTTACCTACCACATTATGCACATTTTTGGTGGAAGCTATTACTTTTCTTCTGTCACACAATTATTTCACGTTTGATTCACAATTTTATTTACAAATTAGAGGCACTGCTATGGGCACATCTTTTGCACCTTCATATGCTAATTTATTTATGGGTTTGTGGGAGTCTCTTTTTATTTTTGGGGATCGCAACCCGTTCAGAAAACATATTACATTTTATAGACGCTATGTAGACGATCTGTATTTTATTTGGGATGGGGATTTTTCTACTTTTGAAAACCTTCTTTAATATACTTAATATCAATCAATATAATCTTAGATTCACTTATACTTCTGATTTTTATCATATTTGTTACTTTGGACATCATGCTGTACATAGATCTTAATCGATCTATTCAAACTGACATTTATAGAAAGCCGAATTCCCGTAATTTTAAAGGCGGAAAGCAATCATTCTAGACCCCTTAAAAGTGGTATCCTTAAAGGACAATTCATGTGATTGAAACGATTATGCACTACAGATGAGGCCTTCAATATCCAATCCATGGATTTGGTTAATAGATTCTTGATTAATCGGTCCCATGTCAATGAGGCTCTCAGCTCTGTCAGATTATTAAATCGATCTGACCTCCTCTCTAGCCAAGCCAATACACACAGACACCGAGATTCCTCGGTACAGGTCTCCAATTACAATGTCCCTCTATTTATCACTCAACAAAGTAGACAAGCTGACTCCATACACCAAATTGTCCAAAGACATTGGCACACTTTGAGACTAAATACAGAGTTAAACCCCTTTGTTAAGAATGGACCTAAATTTGTCTTTCGTCGAGCCAAATCTTTGGCAGTTTTCTCTCGCCTAGTCTACACAGCCACCATCGAGAAGTAGGTTTACAGGAGCGCAGCACTATACCCGGACGCGGATACAGTTAGCTGCGCACCACGTGCCCTACGATTAACATCCTAAAGATTGGCTTTATTTTTCTATGTTTTTACTCTTTTGATTTAGATTTTTAGTGTTTATTAGTGTTTTAACCCTTTAATGTTCCAATAAAGTATTGGCAGCCCATTTCACTTGAGACTCTACCCTGTTCTTATAACTACACAGGAGGGGGTACCTGCTACTCCTAATATATCTGGAAGTTAGCATTTTAGTCCCAAGAAGAGCATAAAGATTCCTTTATTTTCACTTACTCACACGAGGCCGTGTGAGTATCACCATATTTATCTGTTACCTATCCCCACACTAAGTACTGAGAACCCGCTTTTTTGTAAGGGAAAAGAAAGATACCTCCCCCCAAGATCACACTCACACTTGCCCGTGTGAGTGACTGTAGTCTTCTCTGCCTTTATTCATTCATTATCACAGTCTGGTATTTATCATCATTTTATGTATTTTTCCTAATATATCTTTTTATCTATTTATCTATCTATTTGATTGCCCCGAGAGGGACATCCCAATTGAAAGTTGCTGGTGAATTACAGAAGAGACTTGGACCGGAAGAGAAGAAAAACCACGCTAGCAAAAACAGAGAAGAAAAGACCACAAAGAAACCTTGATGTGAAAGTATTTACACAAGGCCGTGTAAGTGTATTTTTTATTTATTATTCCCACCATCATTTATTCATGGTAGTATACACCATAAAAAAATCCCTCAACCTGTGCTCCCCCTTCTTTTCTGTATCCCTATTTTATGAATGAAACTGAAATACTATAAGAAAGCCAGCCGCCAATCCATTCAAGAGATTCTAAGCGCTAAGACAGCAGCAGCAAATTCTAAATCGCCAAAATATGCTCTGAGAGAAATACCAGCGAGCCGGCTTCAGAAATTTCAAGGCGAGAAATTTTCTAAGTCTTACTTTCGGGTCCAAGTTCTGAAAAGAGAATTTAGCGGTCACGGCTGGGATTGCATGCCAAAAAGAGTACCAGAGTACAGTATCTCCCGGTCAAGGTGTTTCGGCAGCTCCGGATCAGATTGTCACGACGTGTTTACCACAAACGAGACGGGACCGCGGTGCTGAGGTGGGATAGGATATAACGCCACCCACAGCCATGAGGGCACGTCTTGAGAGTAGAGTGGTCTGGGAGTCCGGATCGGGGCAGGAGAGGTACAGATGGTAGAGGGTGCTATTTGCCAAGTCTGGGGTTAGAGAGAAGGACGTAATCGTTTACCGTTTGCCGGGTTCGGGATGCCAGAGGTGCGGAGAGTCGTGTTGCCGTATGCCGAGTTCGGGATGCCAGAGGTGCGGGTAGTCATTGCGGAAGCTGGTTCGATACACGAGGAAGACTGCAAAACAAGACAGGACAAGACAGGACTAGGGAGGCAGAGAGTGATGAGAACAACCGGTTCTATGCTCAGTCAACGAGTCAGTGACACTGTAGGGTATATATAGGGGAGAGGGTCCAATAGCAGCGCAGCAAGGTGGGGGTGTGTGGAAGGGCCAGGCTAAGGCAGGGATAGGTCCAGCATGAGTCCCAGGGGAGGAGCCATAAAGCCCAGTAGTAAGACTGCATTTGATTGCAGCAATAGTTTGAGGTGCTGTGCCTTTAAGAGGTTGGTGCGGCTCCATGTGGCTGCGCTTGCGGGCGCGTGACCGGGCATACCCGTCGGCACAACAGTAGAAGAAGAGCATTGGCGTGCGCGCGTGCACCCACGTGGAGCTGCGATCAGCGTTCTGGAGAGAGGCTGCCTGTGTGCCGCGGGAGGACCCGGCGGAGCTGCAGGTGAGTGGGGAGCATGCCGAGGGTGGCGTGACTCCCAGACCCTTACAGTACCCCCCCTTCAGGGGCGACCTCCGGGCGTCCATGACATGGCTTGGAGGGATTCTTACGATGGAAAGCCTGGATGAGTCGAGGCGCGTGGAGATCTCGGTGGGGAATCCAGGAACGTTCCTCTGGTCCAAACCCCCTCCAGTGGACAAGGTATGTACTCCTCCTCTGGAAATCCTAGAATCCGGGATAGACTGAACCTCGTACTCCTGTTGACCTTGGATCAGAAGAGGAAGTGGAGGAGACGTGGTTTTAGAAAAGCGAGGACTCTGGAATGCTGGTTTAAGCAAAGATACATGAAAGACTGAAGGAATCTTCATCGAGGGTGGAAGGCGCAGGCGATAAGCCACAGGATTAATCCTCCTGACCAAAGGAAATGGACCGAGGAACTTGGGTGCTAGCTTCATGGTAGGAACCTTTAGTTGGATATTCCTGGAAGAAAGCCAAACCCTGTCTCCTGGGACGAATTCCGGAACCGGGCGTCGAAGGAGGTCTGCCTGGAGTTTCTGTCTCCCTGTGGCCACCCTTAAGTTCTCCTGAATCCTCATCCATCCTCGTCCATAAGTCCTCGTCCATAAGCCCCCTGAATCCTCGTCCATAAGTCCTTTCAGCCGGGAGATGCTCTTGTCCACCGCTGGTACTCCTGAGGATAGAGGGGAGAAGGGTAGACGGGAAGGATGAAAGCCACAATTTATGAAGAAGGGAGATTCTTGAGTGGAGTCATTGCGAAGGGAGTTAAGAGCAAACTCAGCCCAAGAAAGCAGATCCACCCAATCATCCTGTGTATCCGTTATAAAACACCGAAGGTTTTGTTCCAGGTTTTGGTTGTCCCTCTACATCTGCCCATTGATCTGGGGGTGGTATCCCGAGGAGAATTGAAGTGAAATACCCAATTTTCGGGAAAAGGCTCGCCAAAATCTTGACACAAATTGGGATCCACGATCAGAGACGATGGTTGAAGGCACTCCGTGAAGACGAAAAATTTCCTGGATGAAAACATCCGCAAGCCTGGAGGAATTTGGAAGACCCCTCAAGGGGACAAGGTGAGTCTGTTTGGAAAAACGATTGATTACCACAAGAATCATATTCTTCCCTTTGGAGTCTGGGAGCTCTACAATGAATTCCATAGAAATATGGTTCCAGGAACGGTCTGGAATGGGTAAGGGAAGAAGAAGGCCTGCTGGTCTGACCCGGGGTACTTTGTTGCGAGCGCAAGTGCCACACGCTTTAACAAACTCCTCCATCCTTAGCCCTCACTGGCCACCAGAAGGTACGTTGAACAAGGTCGTTGGTTTTCCGTATCCCTGGATGTCCTGCCGATTTAGAGGAATGGCACCACTCGAGAACCCTTTTGCGGTGTTGGGGTGCCGTGTAGAGTCTTCCCTCCGAAACATTGAGCCCTATCGGAGCTTGTGATTGCTCGGATTGAATCTGGTCCATATTATCAAAGGAGTTAGCGGACAGAATACATCTAGAGGGAATAATCGTCTCTAGCTGTTCTTCAGTCTTGTCCTCTGCAAGGAACTGTCAAGACAGAGCGTCCACCTTTAGATTTTTGGAGCCAGGAATAAAGGAGATGAGAAAATTGAATCGTGAAAAAAATAGTGCCCAGCGGGCTTGTCGAGAGCTCAAAGGACGTGCCCCTTCTAAGTAGAGAAGGTTCTTATGGTCTGTGAGTATGGTTATAGGTGTCTCCGTACCTTCTAAGAAGTGTCTCCACTCTTCTAATGCCAACTTGATAGCCAAAAGCTCCCGGTTCCCGACATCGTAATTCCGTTCTGCGGACGAGAATTTCTTCGAGAAGAAGGCACATGGGTGTAGTCTGGCTAAGGGAGAGATCCTTTGGGATAAGACAGCCCCAGCCCCGATGTCAGAGGCATCTACCTCCAAGGTAAATGGAAGTTTCGGGTTTGGGTGGGTGAGGATAGGGGCAGACACAAAAGCCTTCTTCAGAAGATTAAATGCCCTTATGGCGGTCTCAGACCATGATGAAGGATCTGCACCCTTCTTCGTGAGAGCAGTTATGGGAGATACCATAGAAGAAAAATTGCGAATGAAGCGTCGATAATAGTTTGCAAAACCTAGAAAGCGTTGCACGGCTTTGAGAGTGGTCGGACGGGGCCAGTCCAAAATAGCCTTAAGTTTTTCTGGATCCATATTGAATCCAGAGTCAGAGATAACGTATCGCAAAAATGCCACAGACTTGAGATGGAACTGACATTTCTCCAATTTCGCAAAGAGATGGTTCTCCCGGAGGCGTAACAGCACATGTTGAACGTGTTTGATGTGTTCTTGAGGGGATTTAGAAAAGATTAGGATGTCATCTAGGTAGACGATAAGAAATTTGTTAAGAATGTCCCGAAAAATCTCATTGACGAAATCCTGGAAAACTGCTGGTGCATTGCACAGACCGAACGGCATGACCAGGTATTCATAGTGGCCGTCATGGGTCTTAAAAGCAGTCTTCCACTCATCCCCCTCACGTATCCTTACTAAATTGTAGGCACCTCTTAAATCCAATTTAGAAAAGATAGTTGCTCCCTGAAGACGGTCGAAGAGTTCCGGTATCAAGGGCAGTGGGTAGCGGTTCTTGCGTGTGATGTTATTCAAACCCCGGTAGTCTATGCATGGACACAGAGAACCGTCCTTCTTTTTGACGAAAAAGAAGCCTGCTCCGACTGGAGAGGAAGACTTTCGGATGAAACCCCTCTCTAAATTCTCTGCAATGTAAGTGTTCATGGCTTTAGTCTCTGGGAGAGAGAGAGGATAGGATCGTCCTCTGGGAAGAGGTGCCCCGGGTAGTAGGTCAATAGGACAGTCAAAAGGACGGTGCGGAGGTAGAACCTCGGAATGTGCTTTGTCGAACACATCACGGAATTCCCAATACACAGAAGGTAGGGAGTCAACCTTCTCTGGCAGGGTAGACAACCCACCAATCTTCTGGAGAATCCTGGTACATGTCTTGGCACAAGGAGCACCCCACTGGATGGGTTCCTGATCCGTCCAGTCGATGCGAGGATTATGGAGTTGAAGCCAAGGAAGACCCAAAATCAGCTCCACAGAGGGAGTGAGGAGAACATCGAGGGTAATGATCTCAGTAAGAACGTTGATGCACTGCAGTAGGAGAGGCACCGTCTGTAGCGTGATGAATGCCGGCTGTAGAGGTCGACCGTCAATGGCCTCCAGACCTACTGGCATCTTCTTACTGATAAAAGGAATATTGTTCCTTCTAGCAAAAGTCTCATCGATGAAATTGCCTGCGGAACCGGAGTCAATGAACGCCCGTGCTTGAGTGTGAAATCCCTCTCCAGACAGTGTTATTGGCAACATTATTCTGGTGGGAAGGACGTCCTTGATGATGGGAGAAAGTGTCAGTATTCCCAACGAAACTCTCCGGGATTTCATTGGGAGTTGGCGTTTCCCGGCTTGTGGGGACTCTGGGGTACTATGTGACCGGAATTGCCACAGTACATGCAGAGACCGGCATTGCGCTGACGTTGTTTCTCAGCAGCAGACAGCTTGTTACCTCCCAACTGCATTGGTTCTGGCGCGTCCCCGGAAGGGGGTGTAGGAGCCATAAACGATGGAGCAAGAGGCCTTGAAACCCCTTGACGGTAATGAGAATGTTCAGTTCTCCGCTCCTGCAGACGCTGGTCCACTTAAACGCACAGACCGATCAAATCCTCTAGGTCAGTGGGACGTTCCCGCGCTGCGAGCTCATCCTTTAGAGATTCAGAGAGACCTTGCCAAAACGCTGAAGATAGTGCTTCATTATTCCATCCCGTCTCAGCAGCAATTGTGCGGAACTCCACAGCGTACCGGGCGACGGGTCGATCTCTCTGGGTTATGTGATGAAGAGAAGAAGCTGCGGTTCATTGCCGTGCAGGGGTGTCGAAGACTCTTCGGAACTCCTCGACGAAGAGATCGATGTCCTGTGTGAGAGGACCTTGTTGTTCCCAGATGGGAGAAGCCCATGCCAGCGCTTCGTCGATGAGAAGAGCCACGATATAGTCGACCCTGGAGACAGAAGAGACAAAACGAGAGGGCGAGAGTCGAAATTGGATGAGGCATTGGTTAAGGAAGCCCCTACATCCTTGGGGATCCCCAGCATAGTGGGAAGTAGAAGCCGGAATACGAGGTTCCAAAGCAAACGGAGGTGCTGGAAAGGCGCTTGCGGAGGCTGTGGAAGCCACGGGTGAAGGTTCCCGACTGAGAGCTCGGACTTGAACGGTAAGGTAATGAAGGCTCTGCTGTAACGTATCCATTCGCCTATCAGCTTGTTCCAGATAAGTCTCTAGCCTGGTGAAGAGATTTGTATGGGCATTTAAAGTACGCTCCACCTCAGCGGGGTCCATGATTGTAGGGCTGAGCATAATGTCAGGACGTGCTCACCACAAACGAGACGGGACCGCGTTGCTGAGATGGGATAGCATATAACGCCACCCACAGCCACGAGGGCACGTCTTGAGAGTAGAGTGGTCTGGGAGTCCGGATCGGGGCAGGAGAGGTACGGATGGTAGAGGGTGCTGTTTGCCAAGTCCGGGGTTAGAGAGAAGGACATAATCGTTTACCGTTTGCCGGGTTCGGGATGCCAGAGGTGCGGAGAGTCGTGTTGCCGTATGCCGAGTTCGGGATGCCAGAGGTGCGGGTAGTCGTAGCGGAAGCCGGTTCGGTACACGAGGAAGACTGCAAAACAAGACAGGACAAGACAGGACTAGGGAGGCAGAGAGTGATGAGAACAACTGGTTCTATGCTCAGCCAACGAGTCAGTGACACTGTAGGGTATATACAGTATAGGAGAGAGGGTCCAATAGCAGCACAGCAAGGTGGGGGTGTGTGGAAGGGCCAGGCTACGGCAGGGATAGGTCCAGCATGAGTCCCAGGGGAGGAGCCATAAAGCCCAGTAGTAAGACTGCATTTGATTGCAGCAATAGTTTGAGGTGCTGTGCCTTTAAGAGGTTGGTGCGGCTCCGTGTGGCCGCGCCTCCGTGTAGCTGCGCTTGCGGGCGCGTGACCGGGCATACCCGTCGGCCCAACAGTAGAAGAAGAGCATTGGCGTGCGCGCGCGCCCACGTGGAGCTGCGATTGGCGTTCTGGAGAGAGGCTGCCTGCGTGCCGCGGGAGGACCCGGCAGAGCTGCAGGTAAGTGGGAAGCACGCCGAGGGCGGCGTGACTCCCAAACCCTTACACAGATACAGCAGTGTCGTCATGAACTTCATGCCGATTTGAGTTCCAGGACATTTCGTGCCAAGTCCCCGTCAACCTAAAGACTTTGTTTTATGGACTTTTTCAACAAGGAAAGGCTAGTTTTGCCGCCCAGACCCCCAGAAAATGTGTTTTTCTCTTTTATTTTGTAATCCACTGTGTGGACGTCTGTTTGTTTGGAATTAATGACAATTTGTTTTACTATTTGGTTTTGCTCAGTGATATGATCCCGGTATAAAGGTGTAAATGCCTGGTCTCCTATGACAATCTCTCTCTATGTTATTTGGATGGAGGTTTGAGGGGATATATATAGAACTTGAGACTAATTAAAAAATTCTATCTCTCGGTCTCTCACTCAAAATAAGATTTCAGGTGAAATCAGATGAACGGATCTGATTTTTGTACCCAGATGGATTTTTTTAGTGCCCAATCTGCCTTCGGGTTCAAAGGTTCGCCCATCTCTACTTATGAAATGTAGCTATCGGGTACACAAAGCAGGTGTGGGGACTTGTGGATGATATGCAGATACACTTGTAGTCCCCTTTCCCCATAACCAAGGGAACTACGCATGCTGTCTTTACCTGTTGTTCACAGAAAGCCTAAGCCTCAGCTGCTGGGAGCCTGGGGTGAGCTTGTCTATCTTTATACAGTGCCTCCACATGGGAGGGATCCTAGTGTAGCTAGATACACTACCGACCAACTTTATTCTTACTTGGCTAGCTCCGCGAATTTCGGAGTATCCCGGTTATCGGCGGTTTTGTGTCGTTTTCTCCCAGGGTATATAGCCTTATATCGCGCCCGTGATTTAAGCATTTTATTCCCGCTGGCTGCAATACTGCAATGCGGTGTAAAAACGCATGGGGGCGTTTGCGAGCTGTTGTCTTTGAAGCCAAGAAATTCATGAATTGTAATGCAGTATATACTGTATATATACAGTATATACTGTATAACAACAACCCCTATAACCCCTAACATACACATACAGTACTGTATATGCACATCAATGATACTATAGGCCGTCCCCTGGTGAGATGTGTTTGCAGCAGAGAGAGAACCGCTGCTCTCTCTGCGCAAACATCTGCATATTAAAAATTATTTAAAATACATTTTTATTCATAGTGTACATGTGCAAGGGGTCTCCGGAGCTGAACCGCATTGGTTTCAGGTCCGGGGACCCCCTGCTCCCCGAGATACAGGCCCCTTTATGAGGTGCCGGTATCCCTCTGCATTTAAAGGTCCCGATCACGTGACCGCGGCATGTAAACAAAGCAGAGGGATACCGGCATCCCTTAAAGGGGCCTGTATCTCGGGAAGCAGGGGGTCCCCAGACCTAAAACCAAAACATTTCTGCTCCGGAGACCCTCTGCACATGTACAGTATAAATAAAACACATATATAAATAAACACTCGTTCCTTACCTTAGCGGCTATGCGCTATGGTAACGAAGCAGCATTTCTCTATTTTTAATAATATTGTACAGTGAGCAGGGGGTTCCCTGAGCCAGAAATTAATGCTCAGGGGACCCCCTGCTCCTGCACAATATTATTAAAATACAGAAATGCTGCTTCATTACCATAGCTGATAGCCGCTAAGGCAATGAAGGGGTTAACCCGCCGTGCCCGCTTTATTGTGGGTAGCGGGGGTGGGTGAAGGGGGTATTTGGCCCTTGGTGTGAGTTTAGGACTTGCGGGGGGGTTGCGGGTGCACTTAACCCCTTCACGACCGTAGCTGTTAATACCGCTATGGTCATGAAGGGGTTAACCCCTACCGCTACCCCCCCGCAAGCCCTAAACAACCATCATTGGGGCTAATACCCCTTCACCCACCCCCGCTACCCACAATAAAAAAAAACTCACACACAGCAGCAGCACAAAAAATAAATAAATAAATCTAAATAAATAAAAAAATAAATGAAGATAAATAAATACATTTAAAATACATTTTTATTCATAGTGTAGATGTGCAGGGGGTCTCCGGAGCTGAACCACATTGGTTTCAGGTCCGGGGACCCCCTTCATCCCGAGATACAGCCCCCTTTATGAGGTGCCGGTATCCCTCTGCATTTAAAGGTCCCGATCACGTTACCGCGGCCTGTAAACCAAGCAGAGGGATACCGGCACCCCCTAAAGGGGCCTGTATCTCGGGGAGCAGGGGGTCCCCTGACCTAAAACCACAGACATCAATAAAGAATCGTTCTTTACCTTTGCGGCTATGTGCTATGGTAATGAAGCACCATTTCTGTATTTTTAATAATATTGTACAGTGAGCAGGGGGTTCCCTGAGCCAGAAATTAATGCTCAGGGGACCCCCTGCTCTTGCACAATATTATTAAAAATACAGAAATGCTGCTCATTACCATAGCTGATAGCCGCTAAGGCAATGAAGGGTTAAGGCAGAATAAACAATAAATACATTAAATACATATTTTTAATGTGTGTGTTAAACCTCCCTGCCTTGACTGTAACCTGTGTAAGACCCCCTCCCCCTATTGTGTGTGTTAAACTTCCCTGCCTTGACTAATCTATGTAAAAAAAACCCTCCCCCTATTGTGTGCTAAAATTCCCTGCCTTGACTGTAAACTATGTAAAAAAAACCTCCCCCTATTGTGCCTGCTAAGCTTCCCTGCTTTGACTAATCTGTGTAAGCCCCCTCCCCCTATTGTGTCGGTTAAATCTCCCTGCCTGTGTTTCTGAGTGCAGTGTACTGTATGTAAATGTGGGGAGGGGGATCCCGTGTAAATAACCACACCCACACCCACTACCCACTACCCACAATAAAAAAAAAACTCACACACAGCAGCAGCACAAAAAATAAATAAATAAATCTAAATAAATTAATAAATAAATGAATATAAATAAATACATTTAAAATACATTTTTATTCATAGTGTACATGTGCAGGGGGTCTCCAGAGCTCAACCGCGTTGGTTTCAGGTCCGGGGACCCCCTGCTCCCCGAGATACAGGCCCCTTTATGAGGTGCCGGTATCCCTCTGCATTTAAGATCCCGATCACGTGACCGCGGCCTGTAAACCAAGCAGAGGGATACCGGCACCCCCTAAAGGGGCCTGTATCTCGGGGAGCAGGGGGTCCCCAGACCTAAAACCACAGCGGTTCAGCTCCGGAGACCCCCTGCACATCTACACTATGAATAAAAATGTATTTTAAATGTATTTATTTATATTCATTTATTTATTTAGATTTATTTATTAATTGTGTGAATTTTTTTAAATGTGGGTAGTGTGGGTGGGTGAAGGGGGTATTAGCCCCAACGGTGGTTGTTTAGGGCTTGCGGGGGGGTAGTGGGTGCACTTAACCCCTTCACGACCGTAGCGGTATTAACTGCTACGGTCGTGAAGGGGTTAAGTGCACCCGCAACCCCCCCCCCCGCAAGTCCTAAACTCACACCAAGGGCCAAACACCCCCTTCACCCACCCCCGCTACCCACAATAAAAAAAATTCACGCACAGCAGCCCCACAATTAATAAATAAATCTAAATAAATAAATAAATACATGAATATAAATAAATATATGTATATATATACAGTATATATACGGTATATATATATACAGTATATATATAATAACAATCCCTATACACATATATATATATATATATATATATATATATATATATATATATATATATATATATATATATATATATATACTGTATATATATATACAGTGTTAGACAAACCTATACATTTGCTCGCCCCGGGCGAGTGGATTTAACCCACGGGCGAGTGAATATTGGCCCAAGCAGCACACGTTTGGTACTAGGTGGCGAGTAGATTTTTTTGTGTGGCGAGTAGATTTTTTGGTGATTTGTCAACCACTGTGTATATATGGTAGAAAAAACAGGATATTCAGCGCTCATGCTGTGTGATGGTGGGGATGATCCCTTTGCAGCATGTACAGTACATAAAGCGTCTCCCCAGAAACTCTCCTTGGTAGTACTTAGCCATTCTGCTGCACAGCTGTTCTGAGGTGGGGTTGGATCCCCTTAGTTTTTGTGTATTTTTAATAAATTACCTTCCACTAATCCCTGGTGACCATTGGTTGTAGAAAAAAATCAATAAAGGTGGATAAATTAGAAGTGAGGGAATTAATCCCGGAAATAATGGGACGTCCGGGTGGGGAAGTGAGAGATTTGTGTATCTTGGGGATATAATAAAATATTGGAACAGTGGGAGTCTCCGTGAACAAATATTGATACTCCAACTTAGAAATAATACCAAGTTCCAGAGCTCCATACAAATGCGTTTTAATGAGACTCAAAAATTCCTTTGTGGGGTCCCTCTTTAATGTGACATATGAGATGGGGTCCTGTAAAAGGCAATGAGCTTCCTTAAAATAGTCCTCAGTATTCAAGAGGCCTATTCCACCTCCCTTATCAGCTGACCTTAATACAATGTCAGGATTGGACTTTAGTTGTTTAATACTTTTTTGTTCATCCCAAGTTAAATTGGAATATAATCCTAGTTGTTTTTTCTTACACATATCTCTGAAATCCTGTTCAACCAGTTTTCCAAATAATTCTATATTGTGTCCTCTTGAGGCATATGGGAAAAATACAGAATTTGGTTTGAAACCAGTATGTGTGTAACTTCCAAAGTTGACAAAGTCACGGTCACTCTCTTTCAGTAGTGCTTCTAGATCTTCAATAATAGCCATCTGATCAACTGTAATATCAAATGCCTCATTGTGAGAAATTTGATCTGATGTAGCCTTATTGCTACTATAATGACGCTGTAAAGTAATTTTTCTTAAATATTTTTGAAGATCAATATAGAGATCAAATTCATTTGATTCTCTAGAAGGGGCAAACGTAAAGCCCTTCTTAAGCACTTGAAAGAGGTCTTTATCTATAATCAATGAAGATAAGTTAAAGATCCCATTGCCAGTTAATGTCAGTGGCTCAGGGATCCCCTCTTTGTGGGCGGGCTTTCTCCCTCCTCTCTTACCTCGTCTGAGTAACCCCTTTTTCGATTCATTTTTTGCAGGGGTTTTGAGGGGGGATTGTCTAGGTCCCAACTTGGTCTGTTGGGCTTGTTTTTGATCGATTTCTGAAAAAAACAATCATTATTATCTTCATTTATATCACTTTCATTACCGTCAGCTCTATCTTTTAATTGATGAAACTTATTTGAAACTGGTAATTCAAATGCAATACTTTTGTCCCCTCTACTGGCATATTGGTTTTTCCTTTGATGATTATATTTATGTTTTACATCCTTGGATTTACCATTTTTGCCTACCATTGACCAGTTATCACTTTGACTCCTCTCTCTATATTTATGTTGATTAGAGGGTCTATTATTAGAGTGATCTCTATTAATATTTTCATTTACTGGTCTATGTAGATCTTAGTTAGATCTTTGAATATTCTCTACATAATGAGATTTCTTCAAATTTTTGGGTTTTTTAGGTATTGCACCCGCTGACATAGGCTTTTTATTATTTTTTTGGACCTCTTTTTTGGATTGTTCTAAACTTACAGATTTCTGTGAAATCTGCTCACAGACATTTCTGTCTGTTTTGACAACTTGATCTGACTTTTTGTCTTTCCAGTCCTTTTGCCTATTTTCCAAATAGTCAACCTTATCTCTAAGGAACTTTTTATTTTTCCTTATCATTATGCCTTTCTCATGTTTTCTCAATTTTCCCACCATATCTTCAACTAATTTGGGCAACCCTTCTAGTGTTGGTAAACCGATAATGTCCAATTTGACTTTGTCAATTTTAATAGAGAGTTCCTGTAGTTCTTTTTTCCTCTCTCCCATAAGGAGTTTAATGAGGTTTATTGAACTTATCTCAAGGATCTCCTCCCAAATAGCTAGAAAGGCTGGATTGTCATTGCCATAGGTGGGTTTGAGAAGCAATCTTAGGCCTCTAGGAACCCTTTTTTGTTTCAGGTATTCCTCAAATGATACAAGCTCCCAAAAAGCTTTAGTTTCCTGCTCTAATAATTTAGTCAGAGCAAAAATCTTTGACGGTAAATCTACCGTGACATCTTCTAGATTAATATTCTCACAAAACATTTGTCCCAATAAAGCACCTCTGTTATTTCTATTATCCAACCGGGATAAAAAATTAGTGGTGAAATCTAATAGCTCAGTCATATTAGTAAATGTAGGGAAAAAACCCCAATTAAAATGAATAAGGATTCTACTATGGTATAACAGCCTCCTTAATAAAAAAAAACACACATAAACATATACATAAAAGTTTAGTATGGAATAAACAGTCTTATCTATGCAGCTGAATATCCAAGGGAGAGAGAACCAGAGTCCAAAGTCCAATAAATTGTATCTGGAAACAGTTCTTTATCTTGAAGGTAGAAAAAACAGGATATTCAGCGCTCGTGCTGTGTGATGGTGTGGATGATCCTTTGCAGCATGTACATAAATCGTCTCCCCAGAAACTCTCAAATCTAGGTGAACCCCCCCTTAGAAAGGGGGAAGGCACCCTGAAATACAAGATAAGGTATTCCGTTTTTAATAAAATGAATTTATTAACATTTATTTGCATTAACATTTATGTATGTTTTTATATTTATTTGTTTGTATTTAATCATTTGTTCTTTTTTCTTTTATTCATATATAGGTTTCAGCATGATTTGTTTACATAGTATATCATTTATGTTGTTAGAGGTCTTATTCCTGTATTTTTTCATAGGGGTGAGTGCAATGATTAATTTATACTTGCACACATCCCCCACATGAGTTGCCAAACACCCTGTTGCCTAGTATCCTTATTTCAAGGTGTTTCCATCAGTGTAGCAATTAGACAAAGTAAGGGTGTTTCTCTGAGGGGGCTGGTTTCTTCAATCAGTTGCCGCCTATATATACGCGCGGATGACGCTGTACGTGACCTCCTGACGAAGTACTTGGTATGAAACGCGTAGAGGTCACGACAGGTCATCTTGTGCGTGTATGCTGGTAAGCTGAGACGGAGCCTGCAGGAGACAGCAGCGTTTTTTTCCATCTCCGCGGTGCCGAGATCCGGATCCTGTGCAGACACCGCGAGTCTGCTGACTGTCTCAGTGTGAGTGTCCGTTTCCCCTTGCCAGTGCCCAACCCTATGGCGGTTTCTATACATATCTGTTGATTTGTTGATTCGGTTGTTTTCATGTTTGTTTTTTTCTTTCATGTTTTTTATATAAATTTTACTGTATTTGTATACTGTGCAGCTTAGGGTTTAGTCACCATCAGGTGTTCTCCTTGGTAGTACTTAGCCATCCAGCTGCACAGCTGTTCTGTGGTGGGGTTGGATCCCCTCAGTTTTTGTGTATTTTTAATAAATTACCTTCCACTAATCCCTAGTGCGCATTTGTGCATTTTTTATTATCACTGTGTATATATATATACAGTAGATACACAGTAGATACACACACATGATGAACCGATATACAAATAAATGTAGAAGGGTTATCAAAATCATACTGTACTACAAATAACACTTCTCCATTCAGACACACTATGTTACAATGAATTTCCTTTAATAATCCTAACTGATCTTACAATCTAAATCATCAAATGACAAAGAAAAACCTTACATTCCAATCCATACATTGCATTTACATTGTATTTATGATGCATAAAATCTATGCACCATATACATTCTGCAAATGAATGTGAACAATATCATTGCAAGCAAAATACAGATAACTCCCAACAAGACAACTATTTTAACCAATCAAGTAAACAAAAATCAATATATAAGTACCAACCAGAAAACACAATTTAAAACCAAAGCTAACCCTTACAATACCAAGGATTACATCTATCTAATTGTAAAAAAAACATTATACTGTACACACATTGAAGCATTGCAATAAACAACATACAGTACAGTACATCCCCTGTATCTCCCTGCCTTGAGTGTAATCTGTTTAAAGCCCCCTCCCCCCTAATGTTTCTGTTAAATCTCTCTGCCTGTGTTGCTGTGAGTGGAGTTTATGTAAATGTGGGGAGGGGGAGTTTGTTATAACCCCACCTCCTTGACTGTGATCTGTATAAAGCCCCCTCCCCCTAATGTTTCTGTTAAATCTCCCTGCCTGTATTGCTGTGAGTGCAGTGTATGTAAATGTGGGGAGGGGGGGGACCCGATGTGCATACTGTGAGGTCTAACCTCCCTCACCCCCTACCCACATACCGTTACCCCCCCCATCCTGGCCATGGCCCCTCCGCTTCTGCAAAACAGACACAAAAATGAAAAACATCCAAAGTAATGTCCCCTAACCCCTTAAACACCATAGTGGTTATTAACCGCTACAGTCATTAAGGGGTTAACCCACCCTCACCCACCACTCGGGATGCCTACATACCCTCCCACACTAACCCCCCCGTGAGGCCTAACCACCCTCACCCAGTACCCACAAGGGAGGCCTACCCACATACCGTTGGGGAATCCCCCCCCCCCCACCCACAGTACCCACAATAAAAACAACAGTGACCCACAATAAACATCATTCTATTTATTAAATACATTACCCACCCCCTGTGCCCCCCCATAAATACATGATTTATTATTTTACAAACAGGGTTCATAATGCAGCCCCACGCGAGTCCCCGGTGGGCTGGCGGGGCACCTGGACAGACCTACAGGGTACAAGCAGCCCTTTTCAAACAGGTTCTGGAGGCCTGCTGGTGGATCCCGCCAGCACCATGGCCCCTAGGTGGTCTCCTTGGGTCACCGTGGGCCACAATTGCGTCCCCACGGTAGGCCCAAGGATGTCTGGGAGCCCGGGATCAGACCCACAGGCATCTGTGGGGCCTCGGGTGGTTCCCACGGGGGTCTGGGGAACTCACGGGTGCTCACTACGGGTCCGCGGTGCCCCCACAGAATTGGGACCACACATCATCATCCCCGCACCTACGGGTCCGCGGTGCCCCCACAGAAGTGGTACCACACAGCTTCATCCACGCAGACTACGGGTCGGCGGTGCCCCCACAGAAGTGGGACCACACAGCTTCATCCCCGCATGTGTCACCCGTGGAACCACCAGCCTGGTACCGTGAGATACCCGAGGAAACCGTGTGGTCTCCAGAGGTCCCACGCGGAACCACGGAACAAACCCTGAATGTAAAAAAAATAAACCTGGCCTTTACATTCAATACATACACCTCCCTCCCCCCCCCCAACACCTACAGTACAATAATGTGCAAAATAACTATTATCCAGATATGGATAATAAAATAATTGCCCATCATTAAAAACATTAACTAGCATACTCAAATAAATAAAGTGCTACTGACCTCATCAATACGAAGTGTCCGTCGCCAGCAACATCCTTGTCTTGTCCACAAAATACATTGCCAAAACAAAGCCAATACATTGCAAGTACATTCTGATATCAATTAACCCCTTAAACATCTTATCAGATAATAACCGCAAAGGTAATTAAGGGGTTAAGCCACACTGGCCCGATACCCACCCTTCACCCATGAATTTGTACAGTGGCTTCATCATGCAACTACAGTATATATATATATATATATATATATATATATATATATATATATATATATATATATATATATATATATATATATACAGTATATACACACACATGGTGAACCAATATACAAATAAATGTAGAAGGGTTATCAAAACCATACTATTAATAAATAGAATGATGTTTATTGTGGGTCACTGTTGTTTTTATTGTGGGTACTGTGGGTGGGGGGGGGGGTTTCCCCAATGGTATGTGGGTAGGCCTCCCTTGTGGGTACTGGGTGAGGGTGGTTAGGCCCCACTGGGGGGGGGGTTAGTGTGGGAGGGTATGTAGGCATCCCAGGTGGTGGGTGAGGGTAGGTTAACCCCTTAATGACTGTAGCGGTTAATAACCACTATGGTGTTTAAGGGGTTAGGGGACATTACTTTGGATGTTTTTCATTTTTGTGTCTGTTTTGCAGAAGCGGAGGGGCCATGGCCAGGATGGGGGGGGTAACGGTATGTGGGTAGGGGGTGAGGGAGGTTAGACCTCACAGTATGCACATCGGGTCCCCCCCCTCCCCACATTTACATACACTGCACTCACAGCAATACAGGCAGGGAGATTTAACAGAAACATTAGGGGGAGGGGGCTTTATACAGATCACAGTCAAGGAGGTGGGGTTATAACAAACTCCCCCTCCCCACATTTACATAAACTCCACTCACAGCAACACAGGCAGAGAGATTTAACAGAAACATTAGGGGGGAGGGGGCTTTAAACAGATTACACTCAAGGCAGAGAGATTTAACAGAAACATTAGGGGGGAGGGGGCTTTAAACAGATTACACTCAAGGCAGGGAGATACAGGGGATGTACTGTACTATATGTTGTTTATTGCAATGCTTCAATGTGTGTACAGTATAATGTTTTTTACAATTAGATAGATGTAATCCTTTGTATTGTAAGGGTTAGCTTTGGTTTTAAATTGTGTTTTCTGGTTGATACTATATATTGATTTTTGTTTACTTGATTGGTTAAAATAGTTGTCTTGTTGGGAGTTATCTGTATTTTGCTTGCAATGATATTGTTCACATTCATTTGCAGAATGTATATGGTGCATAGATTTTATGCATCATAAATACAATGTAAATGCAATGTATGGATTGGATTGTGAGGGTTTTCTTTGTCATTTGATGATTTAGATTGTAAGATCAGTTAGGATTATTAAAGGAAATTCATTGTAATGTAGTGTGTCTGTATGGAGAAGTGTTATTTGTAGGACAGTATGGTTTTGATAACCCTTCTACATTTATTTGTATATTGGTTCATCATGTGTGTATATACTGTGTATATATATATATATATATATATATATATATATTTATATATATATATATATATATATATATATATATATATATATATATATATATATATATATATATATATATATATTGTATATATATATACATATGTATTTATTTATCTTCATGTATTTATTTATTTATTTAGATTTATTTATTAATTGTGGGGCTGCTGTGTGTGAATTTTTTTTATTGTGGGTAGCGGGGGTGGGTGAAGGGGGTGTTTGGCCCTTGGTGTGAGTTTAGGACTTGCGGGGGGGGTTGCGGGTGCACTTAACCCCTTCACGACCGTAGCAGTTAATACCGCTACGGTCGTGAAGGGGTTAAGTGCACCGGCTACACCCCGCAAGCCCTAAACAACCACCGTTGGGGCTAATACCCCCTTCACCCACCCCCACTTCCCACAATAAAAAAAATTCACACACAGCAGCAGCACAATTAATAAATAAATCTAAATAAATAAATAAATGAATATAAATAAATACATTTAAAATACATTTTTATTCATAGTGTAGATGTGCAGGGGGTCTCCGGAGCTGAACCGCTGTGGTTTTAGGTCTGGGGACCCCCTGCTCCCCAAGATACAGGACCCTTTAGGGGGTGCCGGTATCCCTCTGCTTGGTTTACAGGCCACGGTCACGTGATCGGGACCTTTAAATGTAGAGGGATACCGGCACCTCGTAAAGGGGCCTGTATCTCGGGGAGCAGGGGGTCCCTGGACCTGAAACCAACGCGGTTCAGCTCCGGAGACCCTCTGCACATCTACACTATGAATAAAAATGTATTTTAAATGTATTTATTTATATTCATTTATTTATTTATTTTTTGGGCGGCTGCTGTGTGTGAGTTTTTTTTATTGTTGGTAGCGGGAGTGGGTGAAGGGGGTATTAGCCCCAACGGTGGTTGTTTAGGGCTTGCGGGGGGGGGGTAGCGGGAGGGGTTAACCTCTTCATGACCGTAGTGGTATTAACTGCTACGGCCGTGAAGGGGTTAAGTGCACCCGCAACCCCCCCCCGCAAGTCCTAAACTCACACCAAGGGCCAATTACCCCCTTCACCCACCCCCGCTACCCACAATAAAGCGGGCACGGTGGGTTAACCCCTTCATTGCCTTAGCGGCTATCAGCTATGGTAATGAAGCAGCATTTCTGTATTTTAATAATATTGTGCAGGAGCAGGGGGTCCCCTGAGCATTAATTTCTGGCTCAGGGAACCCCCTGCTCACTGTACAATATTATTAAAATACAGAAATGCTGCTTCGTTAACATAGCACATAACCGCTAAGGTAAGGAACGAGTGTTTATTTATATATGTGTTTTATTTATACTGTACATGTGCAGAGGGTCTCCGGAGCAGAAACATTTTGGTTTTAGGTCCAGGGACCCCCTGCTTCCCGAGATACAGGCCCCTTTAGGGATACCGGCACTCTGCATTTAAAGGTCCCGTTCACGTGACAGCGACATGTAAACAAAGCAGAGGGATACCGGCACCCCCTAAAGGGGCCTGTATCTCGGGGAGCAGGGGGTCCCCGGACCTGAAACCAACGCGGTTCAGCTCCGGAGACCCCTTGCACATCTACACTATGAATAAAAATGTATTTTAAATAATTTTTAATGTGCCGATGTTTGCGCAGATAGAGCAGCGGTTCTCTCTCTGCTGCAAACACATCTCGCCAGGGGACGGCCTATAGTATCATTGATGTGCATATACAGTACTGTATGTGTATGTTAGGGGCAATAGGGGTTGTTGTTATACAGTATACATATATATACTGCATTACAATTCATGAATTTATGCCATCTGTCGGACACGCGAAGCATTGCAGCCTAGTAAATCCTGAACCATTATCAATTAACACATCAACCGCGCGTCAGCCGGGCATGCGCCTGGCTGGGAAGGCAAAAGGAGCCCGGCATGCTCCAGGTGAACAGCGTGGCATTCCAGGAACATGCCAGGTACAAGCCGGTGATTAGTAAGAATAAAAGCTGCCGCAGCAGTAACCTCTCACAGGATCCAAATACAGTAGCGAGTAATACGCAAACACCGGTGTATTATAACAGTTTAATAATACGCTAATAATAATAACACTATGTACAGTACCCTAACACAATACCCACCATACAATGACCCACACACTCTTCACACTCCAGTGAGATTCCCCCAAAGTACTGGGGTGCTCTGGGCAACTAACTGCCTGGTGTCCACAGAGCAATGCCCACCCAGAGTGTGTGTGGATAAGCGCTATCCACTGTGTAATGTTCTTGGTGCATGTGGGTACCTTTCCTGGTCTTAGGCCAGACAAGGACAATCTTGAGATGGATGGATCCGCAGGACCGCACTGTGAGCCCACGAGAAGGGGTCTACCGGGATCTACCGGATCCTCTCTCTCTCCTTGCTAGAGGCATCTGCCTCTTGAGGGAGCTCCAGCTGGAGTGTCTCCCTTAGAGTAAATGGGGTGGCTTGTGGTCTGAGCACAGACCGTAGGCCGCAGCTTACCGTGTGGCGTCTGGTCACTGATGTACTAACACTGCTTTATGCTATTGGGGAATTGTCCCTATATAGGGGCCTTCCCTACAACACACAAACTACGTTGGTCAGGGCCTAACTGGGACATGTAGGGGAGTCTGGCCTTGTTCGGGAGCCACAAACACCCGGACATTACCTTGCTGTCCCTGCTCCAACTGGTGCGCTGTTTCTCTTCACACCAAACCTACTGCTCTGCCTACTCCTGCAGGCTCCTGGGACATGTAGTCCCTTGCGGAGCCGTTCCTAAGATGGCCACCGCATCCAGACTGCACTGTACATGTAAACCACTCCGATCTCGCAAGTGCGATATCCAAAATGGCGCCCCCCTGTGCAGCTGGGTATTCCGCGGAGCTCCAGCCATCCAGTTGCCTGGCAGCCTTCCCTTCACATGCTACGGAGGTGAGCGTGAACCCAGCTACATCCTCCCCTGGTAGAGACTCCAAAGCCCCCACTTGGGAACACATATCACAAAGTGTATATAATAAAATGCATTATATTATATACAACTTAACTGGGTATACCAACTCTAAACAATGTTGAACAGTTCTGTGAGCATGGTTATAACAGACATGCACCTGCTCCAGGACAGCTGCTGAGACTAATAAGGAGGTGCCCTCAATGAATCATACATAATTCTCATTGGCGGGCATCTCACTCTTTAACTCCTATGAGTCTCTTCTACATTGTCCTCTTCAGTGGAGGCTACCATGGGCTTGAGGCCCTGGCCTTCTCATAAGGGGTGAATCAATCTCTGCATAGTCTCTTTGAGGAACAAAGCTCGGGCTCCTTGGGTCAAGTGAATCGCTTGTTGAAGCCACTGGGGAGGATACATGGGGCATTGGACAATTACCCAATGCTTCCTTGGATGGTGCCCACCAGTCTGCTTTTGAGTTGGTGGAGGTTCCTTCCAAAGGATCTTGGTTCAATTTGGCTACCGAAGCTGGATTCTCTGCGGACTCTTCTGGCTTACTGGCTGTCACTGTTGATTCTGGTTCGGGGTCACTGTACCCCACTTGAGGAATGGGCAGCAAGTGATTGCAATGCCAGACCTTTACGCTTTCACCAGCATCTCGGATTCTGTAGACGGGGAGGTCCCTCAAAAGCGCCGTCGCGCCAGCAGTCCGCTAGCTTATGTTTGCTGGGGACTCCTAGATTTGACAGGAGAACGGCATCTCCAGGCCAAAGTTGACGATAGTGGACCTTATGGTCATATCTCCGCTCGTTGCTCTCATTCAGTCTACTGGTGGCTTTCTCGGCCAGCTGATGGGCTCGGTGAAAGTTTTCTTGGAGTTGCCTCACATACTTATAGTGGGTCATGTTTGGCACTCCATGGGTGGATAGCCAGAGATGAATGTCTACAGGCAGTTGCGCATCTCGTTCAAACATCATGAATTAGGATGTATACTCCGTGGATTCATGTCTAGTGCAACTATAGGCATGCATCAATGTTTCGACATGTTTACTCCATTAGGATTTCTGGGAGCCTTTCAGAGTGCCAGCATATCTAGCAGAGTTCGGTTGAACCTTTACGGCAGTGGGTCTTCTTTAGGATGGTATGGAGTGGTACGAGATTTCTCAATGTTGAGCAAGTTGAGAAGCTCGTTGATCAACTTGCTCTCGAAGTCTCTCCCTTGATTGGAGTGCATCCGATTCAGCAACCCTTAGTGGATGAAATACTTCTCCCATTGCACTTTGGCTACTGTGAGAGCTTTCTGATCCTTGGTTGGGAATACTTGGGCGTATCGGGTGTAGTGATCGGTCACTACCAGGAGGTTCCAGATGCCCTTTGAGTCTGCCTTAATACAGAGAAAGTCCATGCAGACTAGGTCCATGGGACCAGAACTCTTTAAGTGGCCCATTGGGGCTGAGTGTGGGCAGTGTTTTCGGCTGTATACACCACAGGCATTTTAGATAATGACGCTTTTCTGACTCCCGCATTTTTGGCCAGAAGAACCGGTCTATCACTAAGCCGAATATTTTTGTCTATGCCCATATGTCCATGATCGTCATGCAGAGATTAAAGAAAATGTTACTGCAAGCATCGGGGAAGTACCAGTTGTCTCCTATCGGGATGGTTATGATACGGGATGATCCTATAGAGAAGACCACGCTACATGCGGAACTTGTCCCACTCCTTGATGATGACCACGACTGTGTCGGTAGGGCCACGTTTCACCAAGGAGCGGTTGTTCTGTTGAATGACCTGGCGTATAGCTCTAGCCACCGGACCTCGCATCTTGTAGTTCACCAATTCTTTCCATCTTATGATGTTATCCTGGATGATGAACATACCTTCCGGATGGCAATAGGAAGTGCTTTGGACTGATATCCCTGCGAATCGGCTACTCTTAGTTCAGAGATCACAACCTTGTCCTCCACTATTGTGGCAGTTGAGCACATGGCCCAAATCCCATATCCAGGGATTTCTTCTCACAGGCCGTTGTCAGGCATGCACTCAGTCCAGGTCTTCTGGACAGAGTATCGGCTCCGATGTTTAAGGGCCCCGGCTTGTTCTTGAGGGTGAATTGGTAATTGTATAGGATGGCTGTCAAGGGAGACCAGGCAAAATACACCCTTTTACCAGGTTCATTTCATTGAGCAAAATGAGTGATGAAATAAATTGTAATTTATTCATTTCAATAGGCAAACATACAATATTACACAAAATACAGGAGAAAGACACACTTACTTTGGGACTGGGATACAAAAAGAATCTTTCCTAGATGGAGGGACTTCACCTCCCGAAGTTTACCTCCAATAAGATTGTAACTGCAAAGCTTCTAGGCAGGCTGTGCTGAAGCAGGGAACTGGAAACTGCTTGAAATCTTGAGAACTTGGAAATCTTGGATCACACATTGAATCTCACTAATCTGAGCTGTGTCAGGATTTATAATACCTCTGAGGTTCATTCCTAGAAAACTTGTAGCCCAATCAAAACAGGGGAATCAGAGACAAAAACAACAGCGCAAAAACGCCAATAGTGAAGTATATCAAGAAAATTTTTATAAAAATAAGGGTAAATATTCTGTGTACATAAAAACAATAGAACGAGCGCAATGTGTGTATAACGCGAGGTTACCAAACAGCAAACACCGGAACTGCAGAAAGTTATGGATCCCTCTTGTAAGTGGTCCCGGGTGTTCTCCAGATATCGTCTTAACCCCTCAGAGTGGTGGCAAGTGGCACAATTAGTCCAACTCAGGGTACAGTGGCAGCCGCCTTTAGCCTCCTGTGGCCGTTTCCCCGCGATTTTTAAAATCGTGGGCAGATGCGGCATGTTTTTGGCCGTTTTAGGCGCCGCGGGTGTTTTCATTGTTTAGCGCTATTAGTGCTGTCTAGCCAAGAATGCAGTTGAATGCAGCAAAGTGCGTGACAAACGGAAAACATCCCCGAATTTTTTTGGGGATGTTGGAGAAAAAAAGGGACCGCAACAGTACATATTTCATCAGGAACAACTCCCCGCAGTCGATTGTAATCAGGTCAACGGATGTGGATCAGGTAAAACTCTCTCGGGTGCAGCAAACACACCGTGTGTATGGTAAATGATGACAAGTCTATGATGCATTGTGAAAATTAGTGAAAAAAGGCGCAAACAACTTCAAAGTGATAACAAATTAATCAAGTGTATAAAATATATAAAATAATAAATGTGAAAAATTAATAATAAGTGCAATTTCAATAAGTGCAAATATAATAACCCAGCTCAAACCCTCTGGTGGGACCTGTTTCACGGGAACCCGTGGAACCCGTGAAACAAGTCTATGACGCACGCGTATAGCGTGATAATAGTCCGTACAGATTCAAAGGCTGGATACCAGTGGATGATTATCAGGGAATTCCCTGAAGAAGTAGCACTTTAGCTACGAAACGCTTAGGATTTGTGTTTTTATCTAGCTACTAGCTGATATACCCGGCGTTGCCCGGGATTTAATTTTCCCGCTCCTCCTTGCTTTCCGCTCCCCCCCCTTCACAGCTGCATCCCCCCCACATTCACATATCTGATTTCCCCCCCTTTCACAGCTCTATTCCCCCCCTCATCCACAGCTGTGATTTGCCCCCCTTCACATCTCCAATTTCCCCCCTCCCCCGCCTTCATAGCTCAGCGGCGGCGGGTCACTGAGGGGGCGGCCGGGATTCCCCCCCCCCTTGACAGCCGGCGGCTCCCTGGGTGGGCAGGAGGGTTGTAATCCCCCCCCCCTCCCCTTCAGAGTTTCGCAGCGGTGGGTCACCTTTGGTTAGTGATTTCCTCCCACCCCCCACTTCAGAGCTCGGCAGCAGTGGCTCACTGGATGGCGGGAGGGTTGTGGTTCCCCACTTTTTAGCGCACAACTTTAATGTAACTGTTTTCTTATTGTCATACAGAAAAAAAGATTACAATGCAACATGTTTATTTTTATATTTTCCACAAAAGACAGGTGACTGAGTGGGTGACAGTGACTTGACAGTGGGTGGTTGACTGAGTGGGTGGCTGACTGAGTGGGTGGCTGACTGAGTGGGTGGCTGACTGAGTGACTGAGTGGGTGGGTGACTGAGTGGGTGAGTGACTGAGTGACTGAGTAGGTGGTGAAGGGGGGGAGGTGAAGGGGGGGAGGGTAGGTGAAGGGGGGGAGGGGAGGTGAAGGGGGAGAGGGGAGGTGAAGGGGGAGGGGAGTTAGGTGAAGGGGGGAGGTGAAGGGGGGAGGAGGTGAAGGGGGGGAGGAGGTGAACGGGGGGAGAGAGGTGAAGGGGGGAGGTGAATGGGGAGAGGTGAAGGGGGGGAGGGAGGTGAAGGGGGGAGGGGTTAAGTGACATTTAATGTATCCTGCGTCCGCTTGCTCCCCCGTCCGGCCTTACCCCCGCTGTCTTGGCCGGTCGTTCGTTCACCCCCCCCCCCCCCCGGAACCTTCCATCTGCTGGGGATGTTCATTAGACAGAGGCGCATGCACACGGCGTGCGCTCCCCCGCAGTTCTGAGGCAGGAGGCAGCGTGTTTGCAATTGGTGTGGTATGGGTGAGGGGGGTGGTGTGGTACGGGTGAGGGGGGTGGGCTGCCCGCTCCCCCTCCCGGCCATCCATTCCGCCGCTTGGTCCCGGCCGGTTGATGCGGGAGGCGCCGGGGTTTGAGGCGGCTGGAGGCACCTGGGTGTGAGGCGGCGGCCCTGCAGCACGGGTGTGAGCTGGGAGGCAAGGCGGGAAGAGAGGCTGGAGTCGCAGGGGTTTGAGGCCCCAGCGGCAGAGGTGTTAGCTGGGAGGGTATGCTGGAGGCACGGGGCTGAGGCGGTGGTTTACTTACTTACCTGGGCGGGAGGTGGTGTGTGTGTGTCACTTGGGTGAGGCCGAGGGGGAAGGTGAGCTGCAGGTGAGGAGAAGAAGAGAGTGGCAGTTGGGTAACGTCATAGAGCCATCAATCTGATTGGCCAGAGGCTGAGGACCAATCAGATTCACCACATCTAGCACCAACCTCACAAATTTCAATTTTATATATTAAGATTAATATTTTTAGCTTGTCAATCTGTTTCCAATATCCCGAGACATTGGTCTGGTGTACTACCTGTCAGTCATGCCCTCTTAGTGACAAACCATGGAAGAGCGGTCGCATAGAGGGGAGACGGTACTATTAGTCACCTTTCACTTACTGTGTATTCTCGAGGGATAATCATCCACTGGTATCCAGCCTTTAAATCTGTGTGGACTATTATCACGCTATATGCGTACATCATAGACGTCTTCATTTACCATACACACGGTGTGTTTACTGCATCCGAGAGAATTTTACCTGTTCCATATCCGGTGGCCTGATCACCATTGACGGCTGGCAGTTGTTCCTGATGAGACGTGTTCCCTGAGTTGGACTAATTGTGCCACTTGCCACCACTCTGATGGGTTAAGACCACCCGGGACCACTAAGCAGAGGGATCCATACCTGTCTGCAATTCCAGTGTTTGCTGTTTGGTAACCTCGTGTTATACAAACACATTGCGCTTGTTCTATTGTTTTTATGTACAGTACGCAGAATATTTACCCTTATTTTTATAAAATTGTTCTTGATATACTTCACTATTGGCGTTTTTGCGCTGTTGTTTTTGTCTCTGATTCCCTAGTTTCTTGGGGATACTGAGCCACTCTCTTTTGATACAGGTGCAGACGCTTTTGAGACCCTTCACGTTTTGTATGTTTCACTTTTTAATATAATTTTATGCTCTCACAGTTTGTAGGAGCTACAGGGTAATTGCAATGTTGCTTTGTTCACTTTAGACATAAGTCACTATAACATTATAGCTGGTTGTAGCTGCAAACTGTTTCTTTTTTTCACAGCCCAATGAAAATGTCTGAGCGATCTCCCTAGCAACCAGGCTGAGCCACTCACATGCTTGCCAGTACTGTGTAGCCTGGCACTGGGAGCTTCAGCATAGCAACTGGGCATGTGCTACAAATGCCAGCTTTACCCATTTGTCATGCAAGGCCCCCTGCCAGTTCAGTGCCTCAAAGTCTGGGAAGGGTGACAACTTGCCAGGATGGCTTATTGAAGTTTCTTCCTTTATCCCTCCTTTCAAACACATGGTTTAACACTTCCATATCCTTGATTGCCTTTGAAGCTTAGAGGGTGCTGTAGCCACTCTGTCTCCCATGCAGATGGATTTGTATACATACTGGATGACCCCCTCTGAACATTACCCCACAGTTCAATCAGTACGTATTAATGTAAACCTTTAATAAAATATACTTTTCCCTGTGGACAGAATGTTTGTTAAAAACAACCTTAGCACTCAAAAGTATATTCCTTGCAGTATATCACAAGATACAATACCAAATGTAATGTCCAGAGTCCTGCAGCCCAGAAGACTGGAAGGTCAGTTCAAAATTGACCTTCTGATTTGTGGCATGGAAAGAAAGTCCTCCTTGGCGCTGGAATCTCAGTGCTTCTGGCGTTATTCTTCGGTGGGCATATGGGATAAACAACAATGAAAAAATGTATCAACAAACAATCATAAATTGCATGCAATCACCTCTGTGCATTTCTGGGGCGTGGTGCTTACACCCTATGGGCGAAGATGTTTGATCTATGAGACCTATTAAGGATGTTAACCCCAATGAGTACAACTACACCACTTTGCACAGTTGACTGTTGATGGTGATTAAGACTTTGGGGCCTATGCAGAGAGCAGCGAATTTTAAAATTGGCGAGTTTAATAAAAAGTAGCTTTTTTGGAGAGTTTTATTCTCCATATGCAGAAATGTGCGAATTCTGCTATGTTTAACATGAATGCGTGTGGCGAGTTTAAATTGGCGAGATGCGCGCTGCAGAAATGTGTTAAAAAAAAATTGCGCCTTTTTTTTTCCTTTGCTATGGCCGCGAGCGGCAGCTTCTTGCCAACTTTTCCTGGCGAGGCAAAAAGGAGACAATCGCGCCATTTTATTGGCGCGAACAGCTAGATGCCGTTCGCGCCTCTCTGCATAAGGATATTTTTAAAACTGGCGAGATGGAGGTTCTCGCCAGCCGCGAGTTTTAGAAATAGAAAAAAAAAATTGGCGCGTTTTTCGTAACTCGCCATTTTCTGCTGTTTTCTGTGCGATTTTCTCCAAAAAATGGCGAGTTTTGAACTAGCGCTGCTCTCTGCATAGGCCCCTTTAACTTAAATTAAATCAAGGAAATTCAGATGCTATAGAATGCTATAGAATGTCTATAATCAATGTGCTGAGGGTCTATAAAGGATGGGTGGACCTCTAAGTGTTTATTTCTGAGCCTGATGAAGCCGAAGTCTTGGCGAAATGCGTAGCTCCCTATTGGCCATCCACTCTTGTCCTAGGAGAGCTTCGGTAGAGGTCGCAGTTCCAAGCTGCCTGACGTCACCATCACATTTCCCTGCTTTCCGGACGCGGCAGCAGGGACTGCAGCTGCAGGGCTTGCGCCCCCAACACGAGTGCTGACCAGGACTTTGTTTCTATGTGAGTGCCTTGCCTTTACCAACATCGACTATTGATTAAATTGGGCGATCTTTTTACTAATTCCCTTGCCTCACTATCTGTTTGACTACTCCACGTGGGAGACGTGGGGATAGAGGGGTCGACTGAGAATTTCCTTGCCTTACCTGCCAGTGACCCTGCCCCCAGCCACCCTGCTGTATGGATCGGGGTAGGATTACTGGATTGTGACAGATACCTCTTGATGTAATAGTACTTACACTAGGCCATGTAAGTATCGTGGATCTATTAATTTATATATATCCCCCCCCTTCCCTCCTAGCTTACTTAACCCCATGACATTTGATTTATCTGAAGATTGTTTATCTCCGTTTAACCCTTGCTCCCCCCTGTTTTCTCACTAGCTTGTAAGGTGTCATTGGGAGTCCCCACACTGAGATCTGCATAGCTGATACACACAGACGGAGCGGAGGGGAGTAGCGGAATGTGGACACGGGAGCGTGCACGTGGATCACGTGACTACAGCGTCTTGGCTCAGGCACGAGCGCGATCGTGAAGGCATAGTGTGTTTGCCCCACCGCCGGTACATCGATATCCCCAGAGCTGCACCCGGTGAGACAGAGGAGATGCGGGATCAAGCAGAGGGTACATACAGTGGCGGCCGATCTGAGTCTAAATCGTCTAGATCCGCGGCTCTCAGATTATCCCGGTTAGGTGCGTTTTTTTGTCGTTTTCGCCCGGAGTGAACTGCGTTATTTTCGCGCTCGTGATATTAGCATTTTATTCTCGCTGTCTGCAATACTGCAATGCCGTGTAAAAACTCAGGGGGGCGTTTGCGAGCTGCTGTCTTGGAAGTCTAATACCTTCGCGGTTAAACCTACGTCAGTGCACAGTCTGTGTGTGTGCGCGCAGTAATTATACATTTGCATATTTACAGTATACATGCATTTGCAGTGCTGTGCTGCTGTACGGTATGTCTCATTTGAAAATTGTTGAAACGCATAGGCGTGTACAGTACTGTAACAGTGTCACATTTTGGCACATACAGCGCTCTCCCCTCGCTCAGGATAATTAACTGCACTGCAGGGTGTTTCAACTTCTTATCTTCTGCGCAATGCAGTACATCTCTCCCACTCCATTCCTTTGAACGTGTGTCTGGTTTCAATCACATTCCTGCTTGACAGCAGGAATTTACTGTGCATGCACCTGTAACTTCACCCACCACTGCTTGCTTGCCTGAGTGAGTGACCAAAAAAAAAAAATTAAAAAAAAAAAGTTTTTATTGTAATTTTTTATTTTTATTTTCTCCACAAGCCTGCAAAAACCATCTTACTGTATTACAATATTCAATCTGTGCTGTAGCTTTTGACTGCGACCCCTTGCGTTTGACTCCACATGGTTAATTTGTGTGCTTTTTACGTACTGTATTTGGGGGTGTATTATTATGATGAACTGCCTTTTGAAATTAAAGTATGTCTTTAGCTTTGAACTTCATGCAGCTACTTCCCTGTAGCCCCCTCCCCCACGAACGCTTGCTCAAGGATTTGAAATTCCACGGAGTCGTTAATTTTCTGAATCTTGCCATTGTGTTCTTAATCCATCCATTGCCAAGCTACAGAGCCTCACTGCGCCTGTGTGTAATCCTTTTAGAGATGGGAGCTAGCTGCTTACTGCGCATGAGTCACCAAAGCCCCCTCTCCATAGTCGTTAATTTACTGAATCTTGCCATTGTGTTCTGAATCCGTCCATAGCCGAGCTACAAAGCCTCACTGCGCCTGCATGTAATTCTCTTTGAGGCTTTGTTTACGGCAACGCTTTGGAAATCCCTTCTCGAATTTGATTTGCACAGAGCATCACCTCTCTGTGCGCCTGTGTGTAATCCTCTTTTTCGGAGGGGAGCTAGTTGATTCCTGCTCATGCGCCTGTAACTTCACCCACCACTGCTTGCTTGAGTGTCCCCCCCAAAATTTTTAATTATGATTTATTAACTGTTATTTTATCCACATGCCTGCAAAAACATACTTGATATTACAATATTAAATCTGTGCGTTTGCCTGCACATGGTTGATTTGTCTGCTTTTTATGTACTGTATTTGGGGGGTGTATGGATAAAATGACAGTATTATGATGAACTGCCTTTTGAAATTACTGTACTCTACAGTACAGTACAGTATGTTATTTCTTTGAACTGCTGCACAACTAATCCTTCATCCCTCCCCCATGCACACACAAACACTTATCGACAGACACCTCCACAAAGTCATTCATATTCTGAAGTTAGTTAGTCATTGTGTTTTTAATCCGTCCCTAGCCGAGCGTCAATCGCCTCACTGCGCCTGCGTGTACTCTAATCCTTTTAGAGATGGGAGCTTGCTGCTTACTGCGTATGAGTCACCCAAGCCCCTCTCTCCACAAAGTCGTTAATTTTCTTGTTCTTAATCCGTCCTTAGCCGAGCTACAAAGCCTCAGTGCGCCTGCGTGTAATCCCCCCCCCCCCCCAACCCTTTGAGGCTTTGTTTACGGTAACGCTTTGGAAAATCCCTTCTCGATTTTGAAATGTAAATCCGATTTGCACAGCATTGTGAGAATTGAAAGTTAAAAAAACCATTAACTGATTCATGTTGTTTTGTCATTCATTCTTATTCATTGGTGAACTGAAGGGGTGGGGGGGGGTTGTGGTTGTTGTCAATGATTATGACTAGCAGGATTGTGAATACATATTTATTTTATCAGGAACCAAAAAATACAAATATAAAAATAATCATGAATAATACATAATGCAGTCTTTATTAAGTTCTTTTGGAAGATTGAAATTGGATAAACATTTAGAAAACATTTGTAAAACATGGGGAAACATTATTTAATAAAATATACTGTAATATATAATATATATAAATTAATATTGTTTTTTCCGTCTTTATCTTCTTCCTCATTCTGTGTACAATACAGTAGTTCATTGAGAGAGGAGAGGTTTTGTGTACATCATTACTGCTTTTTATATACTGTACATTTTACTGTACAAACAGATTAGACTGGACACAACACCCCACCTCCCCCCAGGCCACCCTTTTTTCCTGAAACGACAAGAAAACAAAAAATTAGTGCAGTTATGTGCGTACTATATTATGGCATTGTGTGATGTGTAGTACTACTGTAGATGGCTGGTGCTGCTTTCGCTGGAAAGAAAAAAATTGAGCAGTTAGAAGGCAGTTACTGTACTACTATCAAACTAGTCTATACTGGAACTACTGTATACTCTGACTACTGTTAAATACTATGTAACCAGATGGCTGGTGCTGCTCTCTCTGTAAAGAAAAAACTGAACCTACTGTACCGTATACTCTGACTATTAGGAACGAAAAAATCTGCTACCATACATACCTGTATTCTACTGTACTTACAATACTATAGCACAGTACTACTTTCCTGATGCTTGCCCATTACGCGCAATCACAATGGGCAACACAGTGGCAATATGGTCTATATATTTATTGCAGCGTTCCACGGTGAGTACATCGTTCCAAAAAATCATTATGCCTTTACCCAACTCGTCCTTTTTGGAGGGTTTCGCCACTTTCCGGATATGGTCCTTCAGCTGATGCCAGACAATTTCAATCGGATTGAAGTCTGGCGATCTGTCATTGGAAAAAAAGGACAATTAGTTTAAGAGATAAAGTACAGTACACAGTAAAAACAGTGGGAAAAAAATGAGACACGGTTACTGCACTTACTCCGCTGGCGTCTTCACCCAGTTGATACCGCGCTCAAGGATATGCGCTGCTGACGCGGTGTGCTTCAGATCGTTGTCCTGGTAGAAGCGGTGACCATTTGGGAACTCGCGTGTGATGTATTGCACTATTTCAGGGACAATGTTGTCTGGGAAGAAAGCTTTATTCATGATTCCTATAGCAAGAAAAGAAAAGTGCTCCAAAAACTGCACAATAGTACAGAACAGTGCATACAGTAAGGCTACACTAGTAAAGTACAGTGCATAAGGCTACATTATATTTCATATATTTTACCTTCAAAGATGACAATGCATCCTGGTCCACGCCTAGAGATGGCACCCCACACATGCAGCATCATGGGGTGTTTTGGCCGTGACTTCAAAGATATGCGGCCTTTTTTGTGGAATGCAAAGCTTGCAAATCTCTCCAGCGACACAGTAGACTCGTCAGTGAAGATGCAATCCTGGAAAGTTTCCCCACTGTCGATCCATTCCTGGGCCTGGACCACTCTTTTGATTTTGTTTGCGTCCCTTATCATGGGGTATGCTCTGTAATGACAAGGAATAAATCATTTTAGCGGTACAGTACAGATTCCTAAACCACACTTTTACCTCCTGTACTGTCCAGTACTAACCTCACACGTCCATATTTCCATCCAATGCTGCGTCTCATCTTCTTTATGCTGCTCTCGGATACAGTGAGATTGTGATTTTCCTGCAGAGTGTATTTGACCCTTAATGCACTCTTCTCATCATTCTCCTCACTTATTTTGTCCACCAGAAGAGTTGTCTCCCTACAATGTAAAGAAAAACAATCCGGTAAGTAAAAATATTAGAGACTGTTGTAATATAAATATACAAAATGTATATACTGTTGTAATATAAATATACAAAATATATATACTGTTGTAATATAAATATAAATATACAAAATATATATACTGTTGTAATATAAATATAAATATACAAAATATATATACTGTTGTAATATAAATATACAAAATATATATACTGTTGTAATATAAATATAAATATACAAAATATATATACTGTTGTAATATAAATATAAATATACAAAACATATATACAGTTGTAATATAAATATAAATATACAAAATATATATACTGTTGTAATATAAATATAAATTTACAATATATATATACTGTTGTAATATAAATCAACAGAAAATACAAAAATATATGATACAGTACTGTAGATGTACAGTACATTTTTTGATCTAATTTTTTTTAAAAAGTTTTATAAATATACTTACGCGTTAGTTACCCTTGGTGCCCTTTTGCATTCTCTGTTTTTTCCGTGTGCATGATAGCTCACGATGGTTGCTGGCATAACGAGGCCAGAAGTAGCTAACCAGCGTTGGATAGCAGCAATTCGGTGTCCGCTCTTGTACATCTCCTTAATTCGCATGCTGAGATCCTTGGAAATCTTTTTAACAACCATTGCTGCGAGTAGAAAGAAATACAAACACAAGAATGTATATTCGATGTTTAGTCGATGTGTATTCAATGTGCAGTGAATCCACAAAATGGATGGTGTATTTATACGGTAATGACTCACATTAGAGTACGCCCACTTTCAACACCTGTACCTCGCCGCCATGCATAAAAGTTTACACACTTTGCATAGCCCACCACTCGATGATCTTTATCTGAACTTGCCCTTGTCCAGATACTGCATTGTAACACCTGCTTCCATGGAGCAACCCGATTCTATGGACGCAGTAACCCACTCGCCTCTGCCGTGTCTGTCATGCAGAAAAAGCGAAAGGCGGTTGCCGTTTCCACGCCAAGGCAAAAGTGACAGGCCAAGGACAATAAAGAAAACCTTCTGCTGACCCCAAAGGCTAAGGGTTTTCATAGACGTCAGCCTTATTATGTCAAGAAGATATACGGTGATGTACTCTCGACGCAAAACGATTGTCAGCCAACCCATCGAATCCGTAGACCACTTCCTCACATACGCTTCGATTACTCTGCCACTGCTGTCCCGGAAATCTTCAGCCCGTCTTCTCCACCCCTCGTCCTCGACGCTGTCGCCACCCTCCCGGAAACCCACAGGCTATCTTTTCTGGTTCTATCCGACGACGCTGCCGCCTCTGAAATCCACGGGTTACTTTCTCCTTTGCTCTTAGACGACTTTGCTTCTCGCCCGGAAATCCAAAGGTCACTTTCTCCATCCCTCTTTGACGACGCTGCCGCTTCTCCTCTACAGGATATCCACAGGTCACCTCCTCCACCCTTCTTCGATGTCACTGCCGCTTCTCTCCACGGAACCCCCATCTCATCCTCTGTTGCACCCATCCACCCAGATGTCCACACGCCATGCACAAGAAGCAGCTCGTTAGACCAGATGCTGAATTGGATTAGTGTGGATCTTCCCGGGAACTCTATTGTGCTAGCAAAGATAGATCTCCTTCTGTAGACCATGTTAAATGTGGAGCATCGGATGGTACATATGGATCAATGGATGATACATATGGAACAACGGATGCTAGATATGGATCAACGGATGGATCTACGGATGGAGAAAATAGAGGCTGACATAGCGGATATACATCGTTTGCTCTGTGTTAATGCCCCTGTTTCCCCGACGCCGGAGCAGGGAGGTGACATGGATGTGATGAATGGGAGCATCAACCCCCTTCCATCACCAAGCGCACCCCCTCAACCAGAAGATGTAGTGTACATGTATGCCGTTGAGGAGGACATGACAACCCCGTCAAGACCACGCCAGGAGACAACACGGCGACCTAGACCAGAGAAAAGCTTCCTCCCAGACAACCTACCCTCACCCGTCGCCTCAAGCACACCCGCTCACAGAAGACCTACATTCGCTCACATCGATACGGTGCCCGACATCACCCTGCACGATCTGCCACCGGCGCTCAGGGAGATGTATAGGGTGATGAGTGCTGGTGTACCCCACAAGTATGCCTTGTTACTTTTTAAGCACCATGTTCCCTACTCGTTGTACTGCGACTGGGCCTTCCGAGTGAACTACGACGGAAATCACGTAAAAAAGGCGCTTCCTGCCAATTTAAGAAAGAACATTCTGGATGAAATGCAGCAGCTTATATCCAATTACAGATCCTGTAATGAAAGGCGTTCGAGACTGCATTAATGGCGTTTTGCGCCATGCAAGGAATCGGCCATTGACGGACAATGTGGTGGACTTTTTGGATTGATCACGGGAACTGTAAGACCATACTGTTGTGCTGAACTGTGCTGTACTGTACATGTTTTGACCTGCTGAACTTAAATAAAGGAGATGTGTTGACCTGCTGTACTGTATTTAACTTACTGTTTTAACTTGCTGTACACGCACACAGGACCTGCACAATTCCAGTCCCTGAGGGCCGCAAACAGGCACGGTTTTCAAGGTTGTCCGGAAAACCGGGCCTGTCTGCTGCCCTCGAGGACTGTAGTGGTGCAGGCCTGACTGACTGTTTTGCACACCATCCCACTGTACTGTATACTGTATGTTTCTTTAATAAAGGAGATGTTGCATTTTGTATACTGTATTTTATGACTAAAGAATTTTTTTAATCACAGGTAAGACCATACTGTTGTGCTGAACTGTATTGTATATGTTTTGACCTGCTGTACTTAAATAAAGAAGATGTTGTTGTGTGTTTTTTAACTTGTATTTATACAGAAATGTTTTAACTTGCTGTACACACACACAGGACCTGTACAATTCCAGTCCCTGAGGGCCGCAAACAGGCACGGTTTTCAAGGTTGTCCTGAAAACCGGGCCTGTCTGCTGCCCTCGAGGACTGTACTGGTGCAGACTGTTTTGCACACCATCCCACTGTATATGTTTTGACTTGCCGTTCTTTGATAAAGCAGATGTTGCGTTTTGTATATTTTATGAATAAAGAATTTGTTTTTAAAATGTGTGACTGTAAACCATACTGACTGACTGTAAATGTTTTTATTTTCTCTACATAAATGTTTTCACAACTGTAGCAGTAAACCATACACCGGTTGATGTTTTGAATTGCTGTGCACTTAAAATGTTTCTGCATTGTACAGTATTTGTAAATAAATGTTTGTGTACTTACTCCACCAATAAAAGAACATGTTGATTTGTTTTACATTGTTCCATTGGCTCCTTTGCTACTGTAACAAAATACAGTATTTCTAGAATGTACACTACTGTCCAGGCACACTGTACTGCATACTGTAGGCATGCTCAGTACAAGAGTATAAAAAAAATAGAAGACACATACAGTACTGTACTGTATGTACTGGCACTGTATAGAAGTCTCATACTGTATGTACAGTACTATAATACATGTAGAATAAATGCATAGTTTTTATTTTTTCGGGTTTATTACACAGTATTTTGTTTATAAAAAGGTATTGTATACTGTACGGCCGGAAAACATCAGCATAGTGTACATCAGCCACTAAACTGTAGACTCTGGTACGTGGGTTTTTAAATCCGATTCAGTAATGTGCAGGCATTGTTACACAAAGCGATATTATCCATCGAAATCCCTCCATTAGCTGTTTTCTTTTCTGAGGAAAAACAAAAAGAAAGGTTTTACTGTAATGGTCTAAAGAAGTTCCCAGCCAGTCGTACCAATAATTTTCTCGGGGGCCGTCTCCTGTTCACATGCGCATGCGCTTACCGTCGATGTAATGACACGCATACTGTATGCGTTTCAAGAAGATTCCAATGCGCATGCACCTAGCGTTCCACCAATAGTTTAGTATCTGCAGTACAGTACTGTAGAAGCCGTAGAAGCCGCTCAGCCAATAATATTGCTTAAAGGAGAATCGCTTGACTTCTGAATCGCACCGATATTGATACTGTATTGTCAAAATAAATGCCCAACAAAATTAAAAAAAAACACAGAAAATAATACGGCAACAATACTCACCATAGAATTTCCCATTCAGCTGGCGCCCGCGCCGGTCCACTGCCAGTCCAGCGTTCTTGATCATCCACGTCGATAGTTTGCAGCGGGACTAGTCCACCTGTAGTCAGCTGATGAGGCTGTAAATTGCTTAGGTACATGCAAGCCTGATCGAAACTGCACGCGAAATCCGGCTCAGGCTTAGGGTTGTCACTGACGGTGGGACCATTATTGGAAGCCGGTGCTGGTGCATTGCTTGGCAGCGACTGTCGTTTCTTAGTTGGTTTTAACATGACCCTTCGCCTTTTGCCGTCTGCATGATCATAGATACAGGAAAAAGCTGGTGATACACACCAATACCCTCCAACAAATTGTGGCTCAATACGATAAAAACAGGGATCGCTACATAACCTTTTCCTTATTGTACGCTTCCACGTATGAGTAGCTGGCGAAAATTTGTAAAAGTCATAGTTTTCGATAAAATACTGATAAATTTGAACAACTGTTGCCATCTTATCATCTGTTGCATTAATCGCGACCCATATCAAATACGCGTAACTTCTGTCGGGTTTTTGGAAAATGGGCTGCACTTGAACACTCATGGCGGGCGGGTTTCTGCAGAATACTGTAACCGAAACTGGTCTTTGTCTTTCTTTAATATGAAAAGCCTAAATTGATACATTTTTGCAACCTCTTCCTTTAGTCTCAAGGGCAAGTTACAATAGCACACTGTGGTATCTTTTTTAAACGAAACACCTGCAAGTCGACACATTACTGAAGCGCATGCGCATTACAATTCATGAATATCTGCCAACTGGCGGACACGCGAAGAATTGCAACCTATTAAATCCGAACCATTCTCAATAAACGCATCAACCGCGCGTCAACTGCACATGACTCGTGGCAGAGAATGCAAAATGAATGCGGCATGCTCCAGGTGAAGTGTGTCGTATTCCAGGAAAAAGCCAGGGAAAAACCGGCGATGTGTTAGACTCAGATGTGCCGCAGCAGTACCATCCGAAGAACTGAGTTTAAAGGGGCTGGTAACGGCCTGAATGCACACACTGCTTTATATACTTAAGGAATTCGTGAGTGATATTCCAACTGTTTTTATATGATTTTTAGTAAAGTTGTTTATTCGTTATTTTTCCTGTGGTCTTTATCATCTGTTTTGCATATGGCTTGTGAGGTTACCCTACACTTACAGAAGACAATCTGAAATAATAGAAGTTAAAGTCTTTTAATCATCATCAACAGTCAACTTTGCACAGTGGTGTAGGTGTACTCATTGGGGTTAACATCCTTATTAGGTCTCATAGATCAAACATCTTCGCCCATAGGGTGTAAGCACCACGGCCCAGAAGTGCACAGAGGTGATTACATGCAATATATGATTGTTTGTTAATACATTTTTTCACTGTTGTTTATCCCATATGCTCACTATAATAACGCCAGAAGCACCGAGATTCCAGTGCCAAGGAGGACTTTTTTTCCATACATTTCCCTGTGTCTGATGTTTTGTGTAAAACTGTTCAAGTTTCGCTCTCTGGTGTCAGGGATAAAATAAGATGAATATACTCTTTCATCCTATTAACCTTATACCTGGCCACACTATAGAAACTAACGTTAATGTTTTACACACAATACTAGCCCATATAGCTTTATAACTTAGCTGGACATCTACCTGGTCAACCCCCCTTATACCAGAGACCCTCTGTTGGTTGCAGGGATACATTAACCACTCATGTCCCATTTACCTGTCCCGTCTGTGCTGAAGCAGGAACCCTGGTGGGGAGCCGCAATAACATTCCCAGGATTATAGTTTGAACGGAGCAATGTGCTTTAACATACCCGAGAATCTCACTTGATTCACAGATAGGTTTTTGGGGTATCCTATAACTCTGGACCCCCAATACAAGCCACTTCCTGTAAATAATTTATCCACCAAACCCACCCTGAAACTTACCGCCTAGAAATCTCCTGTTCCTAGAGCCTTGGGAAAGGAACAAACATAAAAATCATTATTGTCACATAATTTGCACACAGTCACAGCAATGCATATCAAACTGTCAGGTCCAAAAGCCGACACTCTAGGACCTCAAAACATGGATCAGGGATAAACAAGTGGGCTTGACCTTTATTAGTAAGCCTGGTTAACCCCTTCACCATCACAATGGCCAACCACCTGTAGCTGGTGGCATTCAATTTAGCGGAGGTCAGGATATAGGTTAACGGATTGTTGTCGGTCCATACCTCGAAAGAGACCCCGTATAGGTAGTCGTGCAGCTTATCGACTATGTTTTCTGGCCAGGGACAGATCACTATGGCTTCGACCTTAGCGGGGTCAGTAGCCACTCTTTCCACAGACACTATGTGGCCAAGATTTGATGACCGATATGCGTCAGAAGCAACACTTGTCCAGGGACAGCTTCAGGCCTTTCTTTCCCAGTCTATCTAGCACTTTCAGAAGGCTTTTTCGTGCTCTTCTAGTGTCTTGCCAAACACGATGATATTGTCCAGATATATTAGGCACTCATGGGGGTTCATATCCCTGATGGTCTTCTCCATCAACCTTTGAAATGTTGCAGGCGCACCACAAATGCCTTGGGAAATTCGGGTGAACTGGTAGAAACCGAGGGGGCAGACAAACGCTATCTTCTCCTGTCTTCGGATCTCATGGGTACCTGGTAGTATCCAGATCTCATGTCCAGAACTCTGAACCACTGACTACCGTATAGAGTGCTGAGGATTTCCTCTATCCACGGCATGGTATACTGATCGGGTACTGTGTAGCTGTTCAGGGTGTGATAGTCTCTGCATAGGTGGATGGACCCATTCTTCTTCCGTACTACCATGATATGGGCGTGGCATCATTCATCCGGATCGTGTGCTGGGCAGTCTTGCTGCAGCCCACATCTATCTTGCTGGTGAAGAACACCTCCCGGTTCTCCTCCAATTTGTCACTCATCCGGTCCTTACATTCCGCAAGCAGGATTGATTCTCCGAAGTCGAACTGCAACCTGGCAGGAGCTTCTCTCACAGTAGTAGCATTCAGATGCGCCAGGGATTCTACAGGCATGACTGGGTAGATCTGACCCAGCGCTTGACCGACGTCAAACCGTATGGGGTTGGGTGAGATATTCTGTATCACCACTTTGAAGCAATTAGGAAGGGACGTCTTCCATTCCTTCATTTCAGTTACCATTCTGAACCCTCTCTTGTCGTTCTCTTTGCATGTGGTCACCATGGAGAAATACCAGTCGGCTTAGTCACTGTCACGAAGTGCTCACCACAAACAAGGTAGGACTGCGAGGCTGAGGTGGGGATATTGATAGCCACCGACCAACAGCCGAGCAGATACGTCCAGGGTGCAGAGTGGTAGTCATGTAGCCGGGTCAAGTTAGGAGAGGTCAGATTAGTCGAGGTACTTGCCGTGGTCAAGGAGTGGAGAGATTGGATAGTCTATGCGATGCCGGGGTCCAGGGGTAGAGAGAGTAGAATAGTCGAGTCTGTAGCCGTGGTCCAGGGATCAGAGAAGTCAAGAGTCCGGTGCTGAGGTAAAAATACAAGGAGCGAATTAATTCAAGGCAAGGCAACAGAAAGCTGGAAGTAAGCACACAAATGAAAGCAAGTTTATGCTCAGGCAATTTACCAAGGGCTGGCTGAGCATATAAAGCACAGAGAGCAAATGGGGAGGCTGCAGGGAGTGAGCATCATAGGTATGCTGTGCACCGATAGGCATGGGCAGAGTCAGTAGCAGCTGTAGAATAATGGATTGAATTAACCCCTTGAGTGCCTGTGAAGGCATGACATCTGCGCATAGTTAGAGTGCACTGTGCGCTGCCCATGTCGTCATGGAGACGGAGCCTGGAGGCGGTCCCTGTGTTGTCTTTCTTCCTAGCGGCGCGGTGCCTGCACACAGGTTGCGGCTGATGCACGACATGAGATGCATGATGGGGGTGGGGCCTTTCGCAGATCCCTTCAGGAGCGACCTCCAGGCATCTCAAGGATGGTTTAAGAGGGTACTACGAGTGGAAGGCTGGGTAAAGCCTGGGGGCATGTAATTGATCCTGAGAGATCCAGGATCGTTCTTCGGGGCCAAAGCCCCTCCAATGGATGAGATATTGGAGGCCTCCCCTGGAAATCCTGGAATCCAGAACCAACTGTACTTCAAACTATTGTTGCCCGTCTATAAGGAGGAGTTCCGGTGGTGAGGCTGGGGCAGGAGAGTGAGAGTCCTGTACACACAGTTTCAGAAGGGATGTGTGGTACACTGGCGACACACTTTATTCGAGCTCGGCTAACACACTTTATTCGAGCTCGGCTAGTCCCACGAATTCGGGTATACCCGGGTGTATTGAGGTTTGTGACTGTTTTCTGCCCGAGTGCATTGAGGTATTTTCCATGCAGGGATTGAAGCATTTTATTCCCGCTGGCTGCAATACTGCACAGTATATATATATATACTGCATTACAATTCATGAATTTATGCCATCTGGTAGACACGCGAAGCATTGCAGCCTATTAAATCCTAATCATTATCATTTAACAGATCAGCCGCCCGTCAGCCAGGCATGAACCCAGGCTGGGAAGGCAAACGCAACGGGGCTTGTCAGAGGTGAGGAGCGGCGCATTCCAGGTATCTGCCAGGTACATACTGGGTATTTGCTCGAATAAAGTGTGTCGGTGCAGTACACTGATGGGAAACGCATGGAAGTGGGTAATTGTAAGCGATAGGCCACCGGATTGATCCTCTCCGAGATGGTAAATGGCCAATGAATCTTGATGCTAGTTTCGCTGTGGGTACCTTTAGCTGAATGTTCTTGATGGAAAGCCATACTTTTTCACCTGGATTGTATGCTGGGGTCCTTCGTCGATTTCAGCCTGCCTTTTTTTTCTGTAGGAAAGCTTCTCACTTGAATCTTCTCCCATGAGTTCTGCAATTGTTGGATCCTGTTATCCGGTGCTAGTACCCCGGATCTGGGTCCTGTCATGGGAAGGACTGATGGGTGAAAGTCATAATTGATGAAAAACAGTGACTCCATCATTGATTCACTCCGTAAATTATTGTGAGAGAACTCTGCCCAGGGTAGAAGATCTGTCAAGTTGTCCTGGTTATCAGATATAAAACATTGAATAAATTGTTTTAACGATTGGTTAGTCCGTTCTGTCTGACCGTAGGTCTGGGGATGGTAACCAGAAGAAATATGAAGAGAGATCCCCAGTTGCTGGCATAAGGAACATCAACATTTAGAAATAAATTGGGAACTCCAATCTGAGACAATAACCTGAGGGACCCCATGGAGATGAAAAATTTATTTGAGAACATTTTCAGAAAGCTTGTAAGCATTCAGCAGGCCCCGAAGAGGAATAAAGTGAGCTTGCTTGGAGAAACGGTCCACCACTACCAGAATGGTGTTCATGCCTTTAGATATTGGTAGTTCTATGATAAAATCCATAGATAAGTGAGTCCATGGACGATCTGGCATTGGAAGAGGTTGGAGTTACCCTGTGGGTCTGTTCCAGGGAGTTTTATTTTGAGCACAAGTAGGGCATGGCGACAAATTCTTTGATCTCCCTCCACAATCCTGGCCACCACAAAGTCTGTTCTAGCAGATCAGTCGTTCTCCTAGTGCAAGGATGTCCCGAAGTCTTGGAGAAGTGACCCCATTCCAGAATCTTCCTACGATATGCAGATGCAGTAAAAAAGTGATCCTCTGGAACGTTGAGACCCTCAGGGATGTTGGACTGACCTTGAACGATGTTCTCCAAAGAATCAAAGGTGTTCGCGGAGATTATGCATGCTGGAGGCAGTATAGTCTTTTCTCGTCTTCAGCCTTGTCGTCCAGCGCTAACTGACAGGAGAGTGCGTCTGCCTTGATGTTCTTAGAGCCAGGTACAGTACATATGAAAAGATAAAATTGAACCGAAATAAAAAAAGTGACCATCGAGCTTGCGTGACCCAACCATCGAGCGCTTTCAATGTTGTTCAGACAGTCAGCAGGAGCGTGTATCCAAGTTGGTATTGTGCACCAATGCATAGAATAATGTAGGATTGTGTAGGAAGACGTGACTTTTGACCCTGCGTGTTTCACGATCGCCACCACTTTTTCAAGGGTCGGTGTGATTGTGGAACTATAAATACTTTTACTTTTAAATATAGTTTCCACACAGGATGCAGCGGAGGAAATTTCTGTGAAATGCAGATCAGGTTTTCTTGCCTAGACCACTGTACACCCCCCCCCTCCACCCACCTTTTATGTCACACACACTAAACGCAGAAGCACTGCAAATATTCAGGTACACATTCACTGAAATATAATTATCCTTCTCTATTACACAATGCAAATAGAGTATATTTAAATGCCCTTCCAGTCCTGGCAGATATTGCAAAAATTGGTGGTAGGTAGTGTTGCGGCCCAAAGAAAGGAAAATGATAGAAAACAATTGCAACACTTTACCAGGGCCAACCGTCAATGAGCAGTCCAGCCCCGAGCTTCCGGATTGTGTGTCAATATCTTTCTTTCTTTCTTTCTTTTTTTCTTTCTTTCTTTCTTTCTTTCTTTCTTTCTTTCTTTCTTTCTTTCTTTCTATCTATCTATCTATCTTTCTATCTATCTATTTATCTATCTATCCAACTAGAATAACAAGGCATTGCCCTGATACTCCCATTCCCATTGCACCTTGGAAATGATGAGTAGGCCTGAGATACAGGAGGGCTCCGGGCATGCTGCGGATTCTGTTCTAAGGGACCATCTTAGCAGCATCCAGACAAGTGTTTTGTTTGTGGTCAAAGACCCAGTCTCTTAGGTCCAGTGGGCACTGCGGCAAAAACTGTTCCTTGAACATTAAGTCCAGCAAACCGTGATACTTGGTAGCATCACACCCCTCCATGCACTGAATCTCATGCAAAATCATGTGTGAGGAAACCACATTGAGGATTCCCGTTGGCCCTGCTCCTCCATCCTAAACATGCCCTGGTGCGCCTCTGGTGTGTGGGCCTACTGGGTTAACAAATCGGCTTTCATGTGCCGGTAGTCGTTGCTGTCTGAGGCCGGAATAGCCTGGAGGGTCTCCAGGCCAGCTCCGGACAATAGCAGCGACAACCGCAAAACCCAGTCCTTTTCTGGCACCTGGTACTGATGACACTGAGTCTCAAAGATTTTCAGGTACCCATCGATTTTTGTCCGTGCCATCAACGAATTTGCTGTAGCTGTGGTGATCCACTCGGGGAGCGGACTGCTCCCCATTATCAGGATGGGGACATGGGGATGGCACCCCTTGTGCAGCCGCAAGCAACAGTATTCTTTCCGCAAGGGAAGCCCCCTTCCCCAAATAAGCAAGTCGCGCAGAGATTCTGGGTGTATAGAAACCGCTGGCCACTGGTGCTACCTCGGCTGCATGCCCTGAAGCTTGCCCGCCAACAATGTCCATGTTGCCTCCGCCACCTCCCTCCTCTTGATCCTCCACTATCACCAGGGTTGGAATAACTTCCGGCACCCTGGCTGGGCTAGTGGACACTGCAACGGCAGATGAGGGTATATCCCCCTCAGGTGAAGCAATACTGGCTTTATGTCTTTCCAGATCCTTCTCAAGCACTATGTTTGACCGACTGTTATTATATGGCATTGACCCAGGGTTACCCGGCTAGGATTCCACCTCCAATAGGTGGTGGTATATCTACCTGGTATTCATATGTGATTCACATTAGGAAGCTTCATATACACCCTGTCCTCTTATCCTGCCTGCATTATTCATCCTGATATACCATTTAGGTGTAGGGCTATCTGTGTCATTGATTGGTCATATATCTACAGATACCTGGAGGTCACTATAAGCTTTATATGTAATATCATCATTGGGATATGAATTAGCATATGCACATTACCCTTGGATTTGAATTAGGCATACATTTATTAGCTTAACCTATCTGGCTATTATGGTGATTACAGTGGGAGATCTCTACATCCTCAATCCCAATATATAGTAAAGGGATTTTTATTTTTATTTTTTAGTCACTGCACCAGGGGTTAGCTGTGTATTTATTAAACCAACTACCCCATTTAAATTTTAAAAATCTTAATATTCATAATTGAATTTAGAGGATCAAGCTTAGCGTTATTGTTTACACCATATATTTTAATGATTCAATTAATAAAGTTATTTTAAATACGTCATAATCCATCCACTTGGGGGACAGAGTGACAACAACTGGGTTTACGTTTTCTTTGTATAGTGTTATCTATCTAGACGATATTCTTTTTTTTCTAAATCTACAGTACATCCGAGCATATCCAACACACTAAGGGCCTCATTCAGAGAAGGTTCATAAAAAAAATCACCGGACCATTCAAATCACCCTTTTTATGAGCGTTGCTATCACAGTATTCAGAAAGCCTTCATTACCTGTCATAGCAAAATTCACAAAACAGGTGATAAGCCGGTGATCTGATGAACGACCCTGTGAAAAGGCCTTACTCGGCGAGTTGTATCTGCTGCAGAGAGCTGCTCTGAGAGAGCCGTCTCTCCCTGTGCAAATATCGCTCGAAATGTATGTGTATAAATTTAAATTTTATTAATAGTTTAGATGAGCAGGGAGTCTCCTGAGCTGAACCGCATTGGTTTCAGCCTCAGGGACCCCCTACTTCCCGAGATACAGGCCCCGTTATAGGGTGCCGGTATCACCTATGCATTTTATTCCCATGGTCATGTGACACGGACATTTAAATGCATAGGAGATACTGGCCCCCCATAACGGGGCTGTATCTCGGGAAGTAGGGGTTCTCTGAGGCTATCCGCTATAGTAATGAAGTTTACTGTAAATGCATTTTTATTGCACAGGATTCATGCCAGGGGTCTCTGGTGCTAATATTAATGGAGATCAGCTCCAGAGATTCCCGGCATCAATCCTATGCAGGAAAAATGCATTTTTTTTCTAAGTCCCATCTCGCCGCTTCTCTGCAGGTTTCCAACACCTTTAAGCCAACTTTTTCTGGCATGAGAATTTTGTGATAAAATCACCATTCTAGAGCAGTGATAGGCGTTCATAGCCAATTCACTGCTACTAGAATTGCACGAGTTTATGAACATGCCGAAAAGTGGTGATAAGTGGCTTATCACCGCTGCCTCGGTGATTTTTTTTATGACCAATTTTTTTTGAGCAATTCAGTCTTTTATCACCCACTTATCTCTGCTTACTGAATAGCAGTAGGCATTTTGGGTGATAAGTGCTTGATAAGTGGCTTAGGAACGCTTTCTGAATGAGGCCCTAAGTATGTTCTCTCCCGTCTGCGTGAGAATCATCTCTATGCCAAGATGGAGAAATGTATTTTCCATCAAACATCCACTTCTTTCTTGGGATACATTGGACCTTATTCAGAGAACATTCATAAAAAATTCGCCAGGGATTTTAAAATTAATGTTTTTTGGGCATTGCTATCACGGTATTCAGAAAGGCTCGAATACCTGTGATAGCAGAATGCCCAAACCTGGCGAGTTGCTGCCAGCGAGAGCCTCGAGCCTCTGGAAAGGCAAAAACCAGCGATTCATTTCTGCTGCAGAGAGAGCAGCTCTGAGAGAGCCGCCTCTCCCAGCGGAAATGTCGCCCGAAATTTATTTATTTAAATATACATTCCTTTAATAGTGTAGAGGTGCAGGGGGTCTCCGGAGATGAACCATGTTGGTTTTGTGTCCGGGGACCCCCTGCTTCCCGAGATACAGGCCTCTTTATGGGGTGCCGGTATCTCCTATGCAAGGAAATGTCCCGGTCACGTGACGCGGGACATTTCAATGCAGAGGGATACCGGCACCCCATAATGGGGCCTGTATCTCGGGAAGCAGGGGGTCCCCGGACACAAAACCAACATGGTTAAACTCTGGAGACCCCCTGCACCTCTACACTATTAAAGGAATGGATATTTAAATAAATATGTAAAAACACATCAATACACGCCCCCCCCCCCCTGCCCAAATCCATACAGTACAGTAATGGGCAAATTAACTATTATCCAGATATGGATAATATATTATTTGCCCATTATTAAACACTGCAGTCGCATACATAAATAAAATAAATAAATACAGTTATACTTACCACAACAGCAGGTCCCTCTGTCCTCCGTTGCCACAAAGCATATATTGAAAAAAAATACATTCTAATGGTCCCTAACCCCTTAATCACCTACCCACCCTGACCCGTGAGGCCTAAGCACCCACCCCAGACTGACTATACCCACCCTATACCCATTGAGTAGTATAGTGGTACATCATACCCATATAATAATAATATGGGCATGATAAGCCTCTATAGCACTCAATGGGCACCCTAATAAAAATACAGTAATATACAAGACACACAGTAATAAAACCTAACAATACTCCCAGAAAACACACTTCACTAAATAAAATCAGTAGCCATCTAATCCAATCAATAGAAGCAATTACAACATCAACAATGAATTAATTAAACCATTACCCAATCAAACCAATTAATCCCTAAATAAAATCGTGGGACCAATTCCACACGCTGATTGGCTGAAATACCTTGTGACACAGCGGCCATCTTGGATTTACTGACGTCATGTTAAAGGTAAATGAAGCACAGCCATTCTGATTGGCTGGCATCATTCCCTTTAAGTGACGTCACAGCAACCACTAAAAAATGTAAGTCTGCACATGGTTTTAACAGCCAATCACGTGGCTGTTAACCATTGTGAGGGTAAATGTGACGCCACAAGCCATATTTAAGGCTGTGACGCCTCATTTGAGCCCAAGAAGCCGACGAGACAGCATCGGCTGGGATTTAACATGGGGTTTTATGGATTGACAGATGAAGAAAGAAGATAAAGAACAACAAGATATGGTTACAGATGAAGATAGAAGACGGTGAGTAAAGAAAGAAAAAAGAAGTTTGGGGTACCTGAGCCGGATTCTGATGGATGATGGCATCGGATGCTGTTGGAGGCCTTCAAGGTACGTGAGCTTCCTGTTACCCGGGAGTCGGAGGGCCACCGCTTCTAATGGTAAGTAAGATATTCAATGTTTGTAAATGTCTCTTTTTACAGGTCTATTTTTTGGGTGTGTTTTTTTATTTTTTGGGGGAGGCACATTGACTGATAATATATTAATCTGTACCTCTTTCGGGTACAGATTAATACATTATTATGCCAATATTTGGGGGGCATTTCTCGCTTGTTATTGATGTGGATGTGATTGTTTGTTTATGGTTAATGTATTAAAAGGTTTGCGATTGGTGTTCGCTTGTACTTAAAGTTATATTATGTTAGCTAATGGCTTTTATGGATACTTCAGAGATAGTTTTAATGTATTTATTTGTCTTTTAATGGTTGCATTAATTACTGTAGGATTAATTCATTGTTTACATTGGTTAGTGTTACTATTCATTTTGAGTTGCTTTAGGGATTAATTGGTTTGATTGGGTAATGGTTTAATTAATTCATTGTTGATGTTGTAATTGCTTCTATTGATTGGATTAGATGGCTACTGATTTTATTTAGTGAAGTGTGTTTTCTGGGAGTATAGTTAGGTTTTATTACTGTGTGTCTTGTGTATTACTGTATTTTTATTAGGGTGCCCATTGAGTGCTATAGAGGCTTATCATGCCCATATTATTATTATATGGGTATGATGTACCACTATACTACTCAATGGGTATAGGGTGGGTATAGTCAGTCTGGGGTGGGTGTTTAGGCCTCACGGGTGAGTGAAGGGGGTATTAGCCCTAAGGATGGGTGTTTAGACCTTGCGGGGGGTAGCGGTTGGGTTAACCCCTTTATTACCTTAGCGGTATTAACCGCTAAGGTAATGAAGGGGTTAACTCCCCCCGCAACCCCCCCGCAATGCCTAAACAGCCACTAAGGGCCAAATTCCCCCTTCACCCACCCCCGATAGCCACTGTATTGTATTGTACTGTATGTTTATTACAGTAAGCCTGGCACGGGTGTTTAACCCCTTCATTGCCTTAGCGGTTAGACGCTAAGGTAATGAAGTTGCTGTACATTCATGTTTCCTGCCTCGGATGCATGCCGGGGGGGTCCGGAGCTGTTATTAATGGCTATCAGCTCCGGAGACCCCCGGCATCAATCCGAGGCAGGAAAGGGGCCTGATTTCTTCTAAGTCCCGACCCATCGCAGCTCATCGAGGCATTTCCCCACCAATTGTCCGACAATTTTGTGGGGAAGTGGATTTGGGGAGAAAATCGTTTTTTAAGCCTGCGATGGGCTGCGATGGGCCGCGACACCCGACTCGCGGGTCTCTGAATAGCGGGAGTTTATCAACCCTCCGAAAATGGTCGATAAGGGCCTTATCGCTGCTCAGTTAGCGAATTTCGGACGGAGATAAAAAATTTGCGTCAATACAGGCCATTATCGAGCACTTATCGAGGCTATCTGAATACCAGTAGCCATTTTGGTTGATAAGTGCTCGATAAGGGCCTTATCGAGGCTTTCTGAATAAGGCCCATTATCTCTGATAAGGGTTTCTCTATGGATCCTGATAAACGTAAAGCAGTGGTACTGTAGATTGGCCCCAACCCACTTTTCTTAAGGTGATTCAGCGGTTTCTTGGTTTCGCCAATTATTATCGTAAATGTATCTGTAATTTTTCCTCCACAGTGGCTCCCATTACTGTCCTGATGAAGAAAGAAGCAGACACTTCCTCCTGGTTTCCTGAGGCATGCCAGGCTGTTGAAACACTTAAGAAAGCGTTCATCTCTGCTCCTATCTTACACCATCCTGACCCTAAACTTCCTTTCATGTTGGAAGTAGATGACACGGATATTGGAGCAGGAGCCGTACTCTCACAGATACAGTCCCCTCAGGATAAGCTACACCCTAGCGTGTTCTTCTCAAAAGAATTCTCTCACGCAGAACAAAACTATGATGTTGGCAACAGGGAACACTTGGCCATCAAACTTGCTCTGCAAGAGTGGCGACACCTCCTGGGGGGAACTAAAAATCCTATATCAATTCTTACGGACCATAAGAATTTATTATATATTGAGGGTGCCCGCTGCCCCGGCTCCCGTCAGGCTCGCTGAGCATTGTTCTTTTCCAGATTCAACTATATAAATTCCTACATTCCTGATACTAAGAATCTAAGGGCTGACACCTTATCCTGTCAATTCTTCAGTGAAGACAAATCCGAAGACATTCCTGAGATCATCCTTCCCGCCAAATATGGCATTTCGGCAAACTCTTTTGCTGTACTGGACAAGATCTTGGAGACTCAGACGCTCATTCCTGAGGGTATGGAAGTTGGTTGTTTGTATGCTGCACCTCAATTTCACCAGAAAATCCTTGAGTGGGGTCATTCCTCTAAGTCGGCCGGTTACCCGGATACAAAGAGGACTTCCGATTTGATCAGACACACCTTTTGGTGTCCTAAAATGTCTAAGAATATCAAAGAATTCATCAACTCCTGTTCCATCTGTGCTCAAAATAAGTCAGCTCGCAACAAGCCGTCTGGTCTGCTTCGTCCCTTACCTATTCCGGACCGACCATGGACCCACCTCTCAATGGACTTTAATTGTTGAGCTTCCTGTTTCTCTGGGGATCAATATTATTCTCGTTATGGTTGATAGGTTTTCCAAACAGGCCCATTTCATTCCTCTTAAGGGTCTTCCTAACTCTGCCACCTTGGCAGATATTTACTGTCACGGCCCCTTTAATTCTCCAACATCTCCAATTTGTTTGGGTATTTTTTTTCGAATGCCACTCACTTTACCGCGTTCATGCCGCATTCATGCCGAGACAGCGCTAATACAATGCTAATACAATGTATGCGGCCGCGGCTTTAAATACTGAAACATGCCGCATCAAACACTGCATCTGCCAACGGTTTTCAGAGTTGCGCTGAAACGGCCGCAGGAGGCTAAAGGCGGCCGCCACTGTATATCATGGAAATATTTCATATTCATGGAGTCCCACTCCCTATTATGTACGATCAGGGGACACAGTTCATCTCAAAATGTTGGCGTGCCTTCGCTCAAAGGTTGGAGATCTCTCTTCTTTTTTCTTCTGGGTATCACCCCCAAACAAACGGACAAACCGAAAGAACAAACCAGTCACTAGATCAACTGTGATGATTTATTTTTGATGCACAGGACAACTTGGTGGAACTATTCCCATGGGCCGAATTCGCTCATAACTCACTTAGAAATTAGTCTACTCAAGAGTCACGTTTTTTTTATACAGTGAATTACGGGTTTCAGCCAGCATGCCTTCCCATCTCTTCCAACCCATCCGGAATTCCAGCAGCAGATTCCAGTGTGAACTCGCTCCAAGATTCTTGGAGGAGGATGCAAAGGACTCTGCAGGAGGCAGTATTCAGACAAAAGACACCCAGTGGATCGCCATCGCTGTGAGGCACCCAAATTTAGGCCAAGAGACAAAGTGTGGCTTTCTTCTAAGAACATAAGATTGAAAACATCTACACTGAAACTGGCTTCAAGATTCCTGGGCCCATTCACCATTCTCAAACAAGTCAATACTGTGGCGTACTGCTTACAACTGCCTCAATCTATGAGTATCACGGCGGTCTTTAACGTCTCTTTGTTAAAACCTGTGGTTCGAAGTTCTCAGTTTCCTGACATCTCACCTAAACCTCTACCTGTCATTGTACAGGGTCAAGAAGAATTCCAAATTCAATCCATAATCTATTCCAGATACTCCAGAGGTGGTGTCCAATTCCTCGTACACTGGAAAGGCTATGGACCAGAAGAACGATCATGGATACCTCGTCGTCAGATCCATGCTCCCGGCTTGTTAAAGCAATTCCATGCCAGATTTCCGCACAAGCCCTATGGGAATCATCCTGAGGCCGATCCTAAAGGTGGGGGGCCTGTAAGGAATAGGGGAACACATCCTTTGCAATTTGTTTCCTCCTTACTGGTCTTATTTCACAGCTCCGCTCTGGCACCAGCACGTGCGCGCACCCCCTCTCTGCTTACAGAGTGCACGTGCACGCACAGCTTTTCTAGAGTGTCACGGAGCATAGCTCCTCCCGCCCCCTCGGATGCGCCATGCTTCTCTCGTGCCCGGAGCGCACATGTGATGAGGTGCACCATTCCCCAGTTGCGTGGCAAATACTTGTTTAGCCCACTTGTGTCCTGCAGCCAATCCTTGCCTACACGGAGGCCGCGCCTCCGCTCTGCCTCCTTTGCTACTGGTTCCTGTGTGCTACTTAAACCCTGCAGTTCCTCTCATACCTTGCTGAGCATAACTCCTTGAAGCCTTGAGCTCTTACGTCTGTTGTGCCTTGATCCTTGTCCTTTTTTTTGCAGTTAACCCTTCGTGTACTGACCTGTCTTGTTTTTGGAATCTCTCTGGCTATTGACCCCGGCTTACCTTGACTCTGCTAATCTTTCCAAACCAGACCATGGCTGTATGGACATCTACTATTCTGACCTCTCCAACCCCAGACCATGGCTATACGGACTTCAACGATTCTAATCTCTCCAAAATTGGAACCATCATAAATAAGGACATTGAATGGGTTCAAGAGAACATTGCCAAACCAGACAACCCTCTGTCTACCCTAGATGCAGAACAAGAAGTCCCCAGCATCACCTATGCAGAGCTAGACGTCCACCTGACAATAGAAGCCAAACCAGACATCCCCTGCTACACTGTTGCACAACCAGATGGCCCTCTGACAACTAAAACCAAACACGATGTTCCCTGCAACACCGATGTACAACCAGACAGACCTCTGATAACAGAAGCCGAACCAGACGTCCCCTGCCACACCAATGCACAACCAGACAGACCTCTGACAACAGAAGCCGAACCTTGTCAGCATGTAACATGCAGTACACATTCAGCCTAACCCTTGTCAGCATGTTTTTCCTACAGCTAGACAGGAGGGGACACAATAACTCGCGATCACCGACTTGAGATTCTGGCTGGTATTGCATACAACGCCACATATCGAATTTCTGCCTGCCTTCAGGTCTCACTTCACCCAGGTCAGGGATAACTCGAGTACAGTAAATTTCTTGGGAAATCTCACGTAAGGGACAGGCACGGGTCAGGAAAATTCCAGATACAAACAGACTACATATATATATTGTACAGGGTTATTTTTTGTTCTTACTTCTTTGTATCCCATTCTTAGCCATACAGTGTACTATAACTTGTACCTTAACATTTTCTTCTTTTAAGATATTGATTTATATATTAATGAACAAATTAGTGTCACCAACGAGAACATTTGCATGTCTTCTTATTGTCAGTGCCTCGATAATGTGTTACTTTACAGGAACAAATCCTCCCTAAGTCTCCTGGTCAGAAAGCGTATCGCACAGCAGATGCTCATGCCAATTATTGACTATGGAGACATAGTATATGGCTCGGCACCTCAAACCCACCTTAGCAAACTTGACACCCTCTACAATTCAATTTGTCGTTTTGTTCTCCAATGCAACTACAACACACATCACTGCGAAATGCTCAAAGAACTAGATTGGTCAACACTAGAGTCTAGGCGCAAAGTTCACCTTTCCTGTCTTGCCTTTAAATTCTTCATGGGCAAGCTACCCAGCTACCTGAACAAGCTCCTCACCCCTACCACTTGCAGCACCTATCTATCACCTGAGATCAGACTCCAAAAGACTGTTCATGGTCCCAAGGCTCAACAAAGTATCCGGACGTTCCTCCTTCTCCTACCGTGCACCCCAAAACTGGAGCAACCTACCAGAGACTCTCACATCCACCACCAGTTTAAGTTCTTTCAAATCTAAGGCTGTCTCACATTTTAACCTGGTCTGTAACTGTTTCATACGCTCATAATATATATTATCTCTAACTGTGCACGCAATGTCTCTGTATATAATGTATACCTTGTTCATTTATGTAACTGTACTTGTAACCATGTATTATTTGTTTTACTCTGTGCCCAGGACATACTAGAAAACGAGAGGTAACTCTCAATGTATTACTTCCTGGTAAAATATTTTATAAATAAATAAATAAAAAGCACAACACATTTCAAATGAATACATTTTCGCTAGGAAGAAGTATGAACAATGGAAATTGAGACTGAGAAAACTATACCTTAGAACAGTGCTCTTCAACTGCCGGCCATGGTGGGGCTTTGATGAGGCACTCGGAGTCTCTGCTCCTGCTAATTTCATACTAGTTGCTTTGGCAGCTACTACACCGAAACTCACTTGTTAGTTAAGGTAATGTAAATATATATTGTACACGGTATAAATATTAGCAAAATGTTGAATTATAATACTTTTAAAGTCTTTAAATGTATATATAATTACATTACAATAAGCTTGTGGCCCTTTTACTCCTAAATGTTTTCTGATCTAACCCCTTTGGAGAACTAGTTTAATAGCCTAAGAACTAGTTTATGAGCCTACGCTATCCAAGCGTAACATGTCCCTTTATTTCTCTATGGAGTATATGAATCTTTATGTTGACTGTACACGTGCACTTAACTTTTTGTTGTTCACAGCTTTGCCTGAGGCAGTGCAGAAGTTCAGGTGATCTTGTCTTCACAAGGATATTTTTTACACTTTTACACTTGCATTTCCCTCTCCCTTGTGTGTAAAAGCAGCTGCATGTCTTCTCACTGTTAAACTAGCTTTCCCCCTGTCAAAACAAACCTTATCTATTCAACTTTGAACACGGACTACAACAGTTAGCCCCATACGTACTTAGAGGGGATATGTCATACAACAACTTCCAGTTCTAGATGACACCTAAAATCTCACTACATGTTGAACAGGTTAAGTATTTTTGTGTACTAGTATACTCTCTCTGATAATTTAGGATGTGTCAATAGGAGGAATAATGCAGGATTTTTTTAATGCTCATATCATAATGAGGAGAATCAATTTCTGCATCTCTAACCATTATTATTATTATTATTATTATTATTATTATTATTATTATTATTATTAATATTATACTTAAAAATCTATTATGTGTGGGAATGAGAATGCATCTTCAGTTAAATCTTTTCAACATGAAAACCAGTTAAGGATAAGCAGTAAAAAGTCACTTATTTTTCAACATGGCTCAACAATTTATCTAATGCTTCTTATTTGTTTACATATGTTGACAGATGGGGTTATTCATTAAGCTTCCATGGTGCAGATTGGGGTAACATTGCACAGGAATTTCCATTGGCTTTAGTGTGTATCCATGCGCTAGTGCCCCGATCAGCACTATCACAGTTTAATGAATAGTCCCTACAGTATATCCCCTGAGACATGGTGCTGCAATAACTTCCAATAAATGTATACTATAGTATATCACCACACACTAGGCCACATTATAATACCCAAATTTAATTGTGCAGAATTAAACTCAATAATCCTAATTTTAATGTACTCATATTGTTTCTGTTAATATCCCTGCATGCTCATTAGATTGTAAATTATTGCATGTATGTCTGGATATCATATCCCACCTGTGTTGTTATAATCCCTGTATCATAATTGTATTGTAATGTTTGCAAAATAAATTGTAACGATCAGCATACTTTGTGGGTGCTATACAAATACAAATATACATACATACGTCATTCTATACCCCTTTTTAACTAAACACCCTTGAGACATTACACACTAAAGTGCTAAATCACACCTTCAATTAAAATAGTAGCTACTGTGAGGTAAGTTGTTAAAAAAATACCCTATAGCTCAGCGCTGTGACCATTAATGTGCTAAATAACAATTCTAATAAAATAAGTGTGATAACATATACCAAAACCTCCGTGCGTGATTGGTGTAAGATGCCGTGGGGTTCCTACCTAACAAATAACTCACAAATTTGTATACAGACAATAATACCACAATGCAAAAACACGGCGCTGGTGATAAGGATGTCTTCTTTCTACCCCCTTTGTATCTAAAGCCCTCTCCCGCCTTAAACCTTTTTCATTGACTGCCCCTCACCTCTGGAATGCCCTTCCCCTCAGTACCCGACTAGCACCCTCTCTATCCACCTTTAAGACCCACCTTAAGACACACTTGCTTAAAGAAGCATATGAATAGGACTGTGGCTATTCTGAACACATGGCACATAAAGCTTGGCCCCCTGCAGATGCACTTACCAGAACTCCCTCCTACTGTCTCTGTACGTTCTCCCTACCTACCAATTAGACTGTAAGCTCCTCGGAGCAGGGACTCCTCTTCCTTAATGTCTAAAGCACTTATTCCCATGATCTGTTATTTATATTATCTGTTATTTATTGGATTACCACATGTATTACTGCTGTGAAGCGCTATGTACATTAATGGCGCTATATAAATAAAGACATACAATACAATACAATAACAACAGTTACCCCAGTCCAATGCAATGTCCATACAGATTGGAAAAGTTCTCTTTGTATTTCAAATGAAACTGAAGTGGTGAATCCGCTGCTGGCTGGTGTCTCAATATCCTCCTACAGGTGAATGAAAAGGGGGAAAGAGACCATTGCGCAGCAACAAGCAGCAAGTAACAGCTCTAGATGACTTTAAAGTATTCAACTTACAAAAGTAATGTTGTTATGTTCAGTTGAGGGAATCTGTGCTTTAACCAACGTTTTCTCCTGGACCTCACGAATCCCACGTGCTGTCAATCTTTAGTCAGCCCCTTCTCCTGGTATCTCATACAATAGTACTCTCCATGGATTCCCACAATGGAAATGACATAAGAGATGATGGTGCAGATTGCTAAAATACTTTAATAAAGATAAAAAACAGCCAAAAGCTTACTTACATAAACTAGGCTGCTGTAGAATGACTGACAATGTGACGTCTGCAGCTTGTATACAGGTAAGTGGTGATACACACTGAGCTGGAAGTGCTCTCACTGCTCACAGCTCCAGAACCGATGCTGACCTCCGCAAAACTGAATGACGTCACACGATGACGCCCTTGCCGACGGACACCTCAGCCTCTCAACTCCTCCTTCCCCACACGCGTTTCGTGACGCTAAAGTCATCACTTCATCAGTGGTGTGGGGGAGTTCATGAATACAGGAGGTATTTATTCCATAAAGGGTGATATAAACCCCTCAGGATATAATTAATACAACATGTTAAAAAATAGAATAAAATGCACCTATATACACTGGCGACACACTTTATTCGAGCTCGGCTAGTCCCACGAATTCGGGTATACCCGGGTGTATTGAGGTTTGTGACTGTTTTTTGCCCGAGTGCATTGAGGTATTTTCCAGGCAGGGATTGAAGCATTTTATTCCCGCTGGCTGCAATACTGCACAGTATATATATATATATACTGCATTACAATTCATGAATTTATGCCATCTGGTAGACACGCGAAGCATTGCAGCCTATTAAATCCTAATCATTATCATTTAACAGATCAGCCGCCCGTCAGCCAGGCATGAACCCAGGCTGGGAAGGCAAACGCAACGGGGCTTGTCAGAGGTGAGGAGCGGCACATTCCAGGTATCTGCCAGGTACATACTGGGTATTTGCTCGAATAAAGTGTGTCGGTGCAGTACTATAGCACGATTACTGCCACTAGGGTTAAACCCTGGGATTTTGTGGCAATTTACTAGCAAGTTGAAGTGATGTTATTTACAGTTTTAATCACAATTGAACAATTAATATTGTACTAAATACATGCAAATTAATTCAGATTGACTTATCCGATGGGGATATAGACTGCTCAATCCATGAAAAAGGAGGCCAGATCAAATTCTATATTCAGGCAATGGGGTGACAGAGTTCTCAAAGTATAAATCCAAAAGGTCTCCCTTTAGAAAAATAGTTGAGTCTATCACCCCCCCCCCCCCCTCCAATTAGCTTCAGGGCACTCTATTCCCCTACAGACAAGTCCCTCTGGATTCTGTTTGTGTTTAATTTTAAAGTGATTGGAGACACTATGTGTCTCCAAGCCCTTTTTAATATTGTACACGTGTTCTGCCAGTCTACGTTGTAGCGCTCTCCCAGTTCTCCCCACATACTGTAGTCCGCAGGGACATTCCAGTAGGTACACACAAAACTTACTTTTGCAGTTTATATATGTATCTATATTATATCTGCTACATGTCACGGCTGACTGGAATTGATTACCCTTTAGACCATAGGAACAACCTATACACTTTCCACATGTGAAATAGCCTTTTAAATTAGCTAGCCACATGGTGTTTGATTGTCTGGGCCCACTAAGGGGGCAACTGGGCTCCAGCTTGTTTTTCAAATTTTGGGCACGTTTATATATAATTTGAGGATGAATGGGTAAAAAAGTTTTTAAGATGGGATCTCTAAGGAGAATCCCCCAATGTTTATTGAAAATTTTCTTTATTTCAGGGGCCATGCTGTTAAATTTAGTAATAAACGGTATGAATTCTCCCTTTTGATCCTTTTTGATTTTTTGGGGGTTAATGAGAGATGACCTATCAATATCCCTAACAGTAAGAAGGGCTTGATTGACTCTATCCCTATTATTATCCCTCTCAATGAATTTCTCTTTAAGGGTGTTTAACTGTTCAGTGCATACATAATCTTGTGAGCAATTTCTTTTAATTCTTAGGGCCTGTCCCTGTGGAATATTTTGTATCCACTAAGGGTGGTGGTGGCTTGACGCCAAAAGATATGTGTTTGCATCCACATCTTTGTGGTACGTTTTTGGTGTGTACCAAACCACTTTCCACATATAGGGTAAGGTCCAAGAAATTAATGCTCTTACAATCACTATTAAATGTAAATCTAATATTATAGGGATTGTCATTAAAATGTATTTTAAACAAGTCAAGTTCTTCCATTGTACCCCTCTAGACACACTGCACATCGTCGATAAACATTTTCCAGAGCAGCAGGTTTGCACCATATGGATTGCCACTCCATATGTAGCTCCGTTCCCACATAGCCATAAACAAATTGGCGTAGCTGGGTGCAAACCTGGTACCCATCGCAGTGCCGCATGTCTGGAGGAAGTACTCTCCCTCATAGTTGAAATAATTATGTGTGAGAATATGGTTAATCCCCTCCAAGATAAATAACTTTAAATTCTCTTCAACATTATCATCCTCCTCTAATGTTTGTTGGATTGCTCTTAGACCATCACTATGTTGAATAGCGGTATATAAGGACACCACATCACATGTGACCGATACCAGTTGTTCATCCTATCTTAGACCATGCACTAAGTTTAATACATGGGAGGTGTCTCTTAGATATGATGGAACTTCTATCACGTACTGCTCCGGCAGCTTTTATTCGAAGTAATCAGCGGCTTGTATCTGGCATGTTCCTGGAATGCCACGCTGTTCACCCGGAGCATGCCGGGCTCCCAGCCAGGGTCATGCCTGGCTGACGCATGGTTGATGTGTTTATTGATAATGGTTCGGATTTTAATAGGCTGCAATGCTTCGCATGTCCGCCAGATGGCATAAATTCATGAATTGTAATGCGCCGAATCAGTAATGTGTCAACTTGCAGGTGTTTCGTTTAAAAAAGATACCGTACCACAGTGTGCTATTGTAACTTGGCCTTGGCCTTGAGACTGAAGGAAGACGTTGCAAAAATGTATCAATTTAGGCTTTTCATATTAAAGAAAGACAAAGACCAGTTTCAGTTTGTCTTACACGATTCTCCAGAGACCCACCCGCCATGAGTGTTCAAGTGCAGCCCGCTTTCCAAAAACCTGACAGAAGTTACGCGTATTTGATATGGGCCGCGATTAATGCAACAGATGATAAGATGGCAACAGTTGCTCAAATTTATCAGTATTTCATCGAAAACTATGACTTTTACAAATTTTCGCCAACTCCTCATACGTGGAAGCGTGCAATAAGGAAAAGGTTATGTAGTGACCCCTGTTTTCACCGTATTGAGCCCCAATTCGTTGGAGGGTATTGGTGTGTGTCACCGGATTTTTCCCGTATCTATGATCATGGAGGCGGCAAAAGGCAAAGGGTCATGTTAAAACCAACTAAGAAGCGACAGTCGCTGCCAAGCAATGCACCAGCACCAGCACCAGCACCGGCTTCCAATGACGGTCCCATTGTCAGTGACAACCATGAGCCTGAGCTGGATTTGGCATCCAGTTTTGATGAAGCTTGCATGTACCTAAGCGATTTCCAGCCTCACCTGCTGACTACAGGTGGACTAGTCCCGCTGCCAACTATCGACGTGGATGATGAAGAAAGCTGGACTGGTAGTGGACCGGTGCCGGCACAAGCTGAATGGGAAATTCAATGGTGAGTACTGTCTTGTTGCCGTATTATTTTGGTGGGGCTGGCTGGGTACTTCTTTAGGGGGCTGACCATTACTGTACTGTACTGTACATTAAAACTTTTCTTTTTGTTTTTTCTCAGAAAAGAAAACGGCTAATGGGGGGATTTCGATGGGTAATATTGTACTGTATGCTGATGTTTTCCGGCCGTACAGTATACTGTGTAATAAACCCGAATAAATAAAACTATGCATTTATTCTAAATGTTCAGTATCGTGTCATTATTTGTCTTCCACAGTATACTGTACAGTGGTATACAGTGCCTAACATCTATGGGCAAAAAGAATTTTGTTCCTAGGTGCCCTAGAACAGAAGTTCCCACGCCAATTGCTCGTGAACTTGACCGCGGCCCTAAGTAGTTCCCACGCCAATTGCGCGAATAAAATGTAAAATAACCCATTCTGTGGGTCTGAGCGGGTTGAAATTTACCTGGTCCTCATGCGGGGGGACCCTTGCCATAGTGGCAAAATATCAGCCTTGCACGACCCCCGGAACCGGAGGTACAAAAAGAAAGTTTAAAAGCACGTTACCAAAGTGGCTTTTTTTCTGCCATGCAAGTCAATGGCAGAAACCTGAAATTTAACATCACCCTGACTCCGTTCTGTTGCCACGAGAGGGTCGCATTTTGCCATGCAATCCTGCCGCAACTAGGACTACATGGTGACCGAATCTGAGCCCTCTAGGTCGAACAGAACCGAAGTTGTGGGTTCCAGGTTTCTGCTCATTCTGACATAGCCGGTTCAAGGATTTCTCCGCCATTGCGCTCAATGGTAGGACCCTCCTCGCCGGCGTGACCCTTTCTCGCGGTCATTAC